>NC_079190.1:245049643-245319555 GCF_029499605.1 Hyla sarda
TTCACCATGGATTTTTTGGTAAAATGACTAATGTCACTGCAAATAGAATTGATGGCGCAAAAAATAAGCCATCATATGGAATTTTATGAGCAAAATTGAAAGCGTTATGATTTTTAGAAGGTAATGAGGAAAAAATGAAAATGCAAAAACAGAAAAACGCTGAGTCCTTAAGGGGTTAATGTCCCGGTGTTTACTTTGAACTAATAATGTATGACCACAAAACCCAATCTAACAAGGAGTCCCATGGCGGCACAATGACAGCCTAGAGAAGGCAGCAGCATGAGGAGACCATAACCTAGCAGAATGACACAGCCTGAAATTGGAGGCAGCACGAGGAGACCATATAGTGGCAGAACGACCCCCACAATCAAGAAAATTAAAGATATTTTTGAAATTTTAAATTGAAGATTTTAGATATATAAAAATTTTAAAAGCTTAATTTAAGATACCAACAGCATAAGGATGCTGTGTCATATGGTAGCCCAATGACACAGCCTGGAGCTGGCGGCAGCATGAGTAGACAGTAGGGCTTCACAATCCCTAAGATTGAAAGATGAATTTTTAAATTGAAATTAAAGATTTATGGTAGCTAGTGCTACCAACAAATATTTTTAGGCAATGTCCCGGTAGCATCAGTAAACCATATGGGGGGGGGGGGGGGGGAGATTTATCAAAGCATTTAGTAGATTTTTTTTGCTTAAAAGTCGCAAGTGCAACTACTCTCTTTTTTCTGCTACTTTTTGGTTGTGCAGTGTCCTAAGCAAAAAAATAAAAATCTTGCTTACCGAAGCAAAAAGTGATTTTTGACTTGCAGTGGTCAGTGGTCAGAGATTTTGCGAAAGTTGCAAAAAAGTCGCATGGCATGAAAAAAACTTACTAAATTTACTCCAGCTCAGACATGGAGCAGAAAAAGCCACTACCAAAGCAAAAAAAAAAAAAATTGGTTATGTGAAAGAAATTTATCAACAGGCTGAAACCAGTTGATAAATACTTTGCACATAAGCAAAAAAAAATTGTCAGAAAAAAATAACTGAAAAAAGGAATACATAAGCAAACATTGATAAATGTCCCCCATAGTGGCTGAATGGCACAACCTGGAGCTGGCGGCAGCATGAGTAGACAATAGGGTTTCACAATCCCTAACATTAAAAGATGAATTTAAAAACTGAAATTGAAGATTTATGGTAGCTAGTGCTACCATAAAATATTTTTAGGCAATGTCCAAGGCCCAGCTGCATCAGTAAACCATATAGTGACTGAATGGCACAGCCTGGAGCTGGTGGCAGCATGAGTACACAATAGGGCTTCACAATCTATAAGATTAAAAGATGAATTTTAAAATTGAAATTGAAGATTTTGAAATTTAAATTTAAAATTACATTCCCAAGTTTTAATATCTCGGGCCCCGGCATGTGGTTACAAAGGACCAAATCTAACAAGGAGTCACATGTCACATGGCGGCACAATGACAGAGCATGGAGGTGGCGGCAGTATGAGTAGACAATAAGGCTTCACAATCCCTAAGATTAAAAGATGAATTAAAAAATTAAAAATGAAGATTCATGGAAGCTAGTGCTACCATAAAATATTTTAGGTAATGTCCCAGGCCCAGCAGCATCAGTAAACCATATAGTGGCTGAATGGCACAGTCTGGAGGTGGCTGAAGCATGAGGAGACCATATAGTGGCTGAATGACACAGCCTGGAGCTGGCTGAAGCATGAGGAGACCATATAGTGGCTGAATGGCACAGCCTGGAGTTGGCTGAAGAATGAGAAGATCATATAGTGGCCAAATGGCAAAGCCTGGAGTTGGCTGAGGCTTAAGGGGACCCTATAGTGGCCGAATGGCACAGCCTGGAGTCGGCTGAAGCATGAGGAGACCATATAGTGGCTCAATGGTAAAGCCTGGAGGTGGTGAAGCATGAGACCATATAGTGGCTGAATAGCACAGCCTGGAGGTGGCTGAAGCATGAGGAGACCATATAGTGGCTGAATGACACAGCGTGAAGTGGGCGGCAGCATGAGTAGAACATATAGTGGCTGAATGGCACAGCCTGGAGTTTGTGGCAGCATGAAGAGACCATATAGTGGCTGAATGGCACAGCCTGGAGGTGGTGAAGCATAATGAGACCATATAGTGGCTGAATGGCACAGCCTGGAGTTGGTTGAAACATGAGGAGACCATATAGTGGCTGAATGAGACAGCCTGGAGGTGGCCGCAGCAGCATTAGGAGTCCTGAAAGTGACCAGGCAATACCAGTACCGGTGACGAAGGTGGGTGAAAGAAGGAGAACTTGGCATCAGATGTGTGGCATCAGGTGGGTGGAAGGATCAGAATAGTAGCTGAGGCAGATAGGCAGAACAAAGTATTGAAGATATGCATTACGTAAAACTTAACTTTTCTTAGGATAAAATATATGAACCCAATTTTTTTTTTATCTAACAAAAGTAAAGGTGTGCAAAAAACACCATGTGCCACCAATACCACCAAATATTTATGCGATCAAAGACCTCTAAAAGGTGGAAGGGAACAATGTATGGTCCATTTTAACAGGTGTGGGTAAAAACTTCCCCTGTAAGGCCCTACTCTCTCACTATTAATTCCCTTATTGGCAAGTGTTACTCGTCCTATAAAGGGTGGCCCCCCACAGGAACCTCTCCCTATTTCTACCAAAAAACACTGCCATTTCCCATGGTTTTTAGTTGGAAATAGGGAGAGGTTCCTGTGTGGGGCTGCCCTTTTTAGGACGAGTAACACTTGCCGAGAAGGGAATTAAAAGCACACACCTTTCCTTTTGCTAGATTAAAAAATAATAATAATTTGGGTCCATATTATAAAAGTTACATTTTACGTAATGAATATCCTCAATACTTACTTGTGGTCTAATGGAGAGGAATTTCTGAAACTAGGGACCAGCACCTTAATTATATTTTGCAGTATCCATGGCAGCACAATAAGAGAGCCTGGAGGTGGAGAGCCTGGAGGTGGTAGCATTAGCATGAGGAGGCCATAGAGCAGCACAATTAGAGAGCCTGGAGGTGGCAGCATGAGGATGATGAGGCCATAGAGCAGCACAATTAGAGAGCCTGCAAGTGGCAACATCAGCATGAGAAGACCATATGGCGGCACAATGACAGAGCCTGGAGGTGGGAGCATTAGTATGAGGAGACCATAGAGCAGCACAATGACAGAGCCTGGAGGTGGCAGCAGCAGCATGAGGGTCATGCCAACTAAGGGTTGAGTCTGCGGAACCCACGACTGTTGACTGGGGGTGTCGGATGTCGCTTGGAATAAAGAGGATGACCAAGTGTACCGATCAATCACGGCTGGTGGGTTGGTGGTTCAGACAGGACTGCTAGCTGACACCGAGAGCTCAGACCTCTCGCTGCGACTCCGGCCGCCACACGCCCCTACTCTGCTGCGACCTCTGCATGCGCCTGATGAATTTAGGCCTCTGCCACTCCTATGTGCACGTCCTACCACTACTCTGCCTGACATACTTATTGCGTAAATGAAGGGAGTACAATACGCTTCACTACGCTTAAAACAGTATTTTGAACACAATAGTTTCAGATAAATGAGGACTAAATTCAATATTAACCATATCTGTGTGTCATATAGTCCTATCCTCTAAGAACTCGATTGTAGAGTGCTTACAGCTCCATAATAACATGTATACTAGAAGAAAAAGAGAGCTACACCATTTTGTCACTTGAAAAAATTTTAAACCAATACTTTATTGATATTTATCATATAAAATATTTTGCACAAATGTGGTCTTTAAAATATGCAACAGTCCAATACAAACACAATGCATGAAGGGAAAAGGGGTATCAGTCTACATCATCTGTCTTATCAATCATCCGTTAAATATTAAAGGTACATAGGCAGTGAGCCTCCATACAGTAGTATATATTAGGGGTTGAGAACTAATCACTCACTATGGAGACCCAAACCCTATACCTATACTACACTGTAGTTACCATATGTAAACAATGATGGAGTTCTGCTTACCCATTCTCATGTAGTACACCGCGGCCCCTCAACTGACCTCAACGAACATTTCGACGGCTTTCTCAAGACGTCATAAACAGTATTTGTCTAGAACAGCAGCAGGTGTGTACTATTGGCTGTCCTTTCACAGTATCTAGGGCTTTAACAGATTAACAGGTACAAAATAGTACACTACTTAGATGTACGTAGGTGGTATACACTTATGAGGGCAGAAAAATGCACTACAGTACGATAAAAAAACTTATTTGAGTAAAACACTAACTGGTGATTACTTTTGCCTGGACTTTAACAGTATTTAGGCCCTTGACAGATTAACAGGTACAAAATAGTATACCACTTAGATGTATGTATGTGGTATGCTCTTATGAGGGCAGAAAAATGCATTGCAGTACACTTAAAAAACTTATTGGAGTAAAACACCAGCCGGTGATTACTTTTGGCTGCCCTTTCACAGTATCTAGGCCCTTGACAGATTACCAGGTACAAAATAGTACACTACTTAGATGTACATTTGTGGTATGCAGTTATGAGGGCATAAAAATGCACTGCAGTACGCTTAACAAAGTATTTGAGTACAACATCAGCCGGTGAGTACTTTTGCCTTTCACATGATCTAGGCCCTTTACAGATTTACAGGTACAAAATAGTACACTACTTAGATGTATGTATGTGGTATGCACTTATGAGGGCAGAAAAATGCCCTACAGTACGGGAGTAAAACACCAGCCGTTAATTAATTTTGGCTGTCCTTTCAGAGTATCTAGGCTCTTGACTGATTAATAGGTACAAAATAGTACAGTACTTAGATGTTCGTATGTGGTATGCACTTATGTGGGTATAAAAATGCGCTACAGTACGCTTAAAAATATGTATTGGAGTAAAACACGAGCCGGTGATTACTTTTGCCCGGACTTTCACAGTATCTATGCCCTTGAAAGATTAACAGGTACAAAATAGTACACTACTTAGATGTACATATGTGGTATGCACTTATGTGGGCATAAAAATGCACTACAGTACGCTTTAAAAAAAAAACGTACTGGAGTAAAACACCAGCCGTTAATTAATTTTGGCTGTCCTTTCAGAGTATCTAGGCTCTTGACTGATTAATAGGTACAAAATAGTACGCTACTTAGATGTTCGTGTGTGGTATGCACTTATGATGGTATAAAAATGGGCTACAGTACGCTAAAAAAAAGTATTTGAGTACAACACCAGCTGTAGAGTACTTTTGCCTGTCCTTTCACAGTATCTAGGCCCTTGACAGATTAACAGGTACAAAATAGTACACTACTTAGATGTACGTATGTGGTATGCACTTATGAGGGCATAAAAATGCGCTACAGTACGCTTAAAAAAACATATTGGAGTAAAACACCAGCCGGTGGTTACTTTTGGCTGTCCTTTCACTGTATCTAGGCCCTTGACAGATTAACAGTTACATTCGCAACTACCTGCCATGCATATTGCCACCTACCAGCTCCAACCCCAACGTACGTTTTGCGTCAGGCTTCATCAGGGGGTGCCCTCTTAGGAAGCCTGATGCAAAACGTACATTGGGGTTGGAGCTGGTAAGTGGCAATATGCATGGCAGGTAGTTCCTTATTTAGATGGCTGGTTTTCCCTTTCTAGTCCTCTCGGTCCATTGTTTCCT
Source organism: Hyla sarda (assembly GCF_029499605.1). Lineage (NCBI taxonomy): Eukaryota > Metazoa > Chordata > Amphibia > Anura > Hylidae > Hyla > Hyla sarda. The sequence continues at coordinate 245,055,313 of NC_079190.1, forward strand.
TTATGGCAGATTTATCTCTCTATGATATACATTATGGTTCCCTTCTGTTGACTCATGTAACTTATGAGAAAGCCACCTGTTCTATATAGACTCACGGTCCTCCCTGTATTCCATGTATTTACGTGACATTCGTACCATCTTCAGTCATCTGTATTTGTTATTTCCAGTGCCTGTATTTTAATGTTTCCATCTATTTTTAAATATATGTCTATTTTCATATATGTCCTTTTACATAATTGGTTCTTTTGTTGGTATATATTGTTGGAGTGAACCAATTGTGGTATCACTAAGATGGCCAGTACTTGGTTGGTGATATAATATAACACACACACACTGGGCTCTGTTATGTACATATAACACACAAAAACCGGGCTCTACTCTGTGCAGGTTTCATACACACACTGGGGGAGTCTTATCATTAAGTGTCTATTGTAGACACAGATCTACCCCTTTACACTGCTTGTCTAATTTACACTCCTGCTCAAAATTTACATAAGTTGCGCACATCCTTTGATAAATTTTGTGCAAATATAGAAACGCCCCCCTCGCTCTAACGTGCACTCCTTCTCTACCTCACACTTCACAGAACTGTGGCATTTTCCCGCGGTACACTGCTTACATAGCTAGAAGAGCTGGAGCAGCAATGTGTGCCGAACAAAACTCTGCACAATAGTAAAATCATAAATCTTTACAGTACACAGAATGAACTGCCCGACCAAGCCTCTGGGTCTGGGCCACACCACCCCAAAGACAAAGTATCACAGAAACAATGGCCGCCACAGAGCACCACACCAGTTTGAACACCTACCTACCAAAGGCCCTGCCAAAGGGCTTGTAGAATGTTAGGAGGAAACCTTTATGCAGTCTCCTGCTAATTAAAAATGCCTGGGCCGAATGGGTGGAGTGGAGTGCTGGCCATAGAACAAAGGAGAGACTACAAATGTACAACAAAAATAGATAGCCACACAGCCACAATTTGTATTTTGAACTACTTGCTTCTCAGCATGAATTCAAAAACTAACAGGTTCTTATTATACATTTTGATCAAAAAGTACAAGTTCACTCGCTAAGTCAAGGCCACCTAGTCAGAATGGGTCCCTAACCTAAAACTGGCGTAGTGCCAGGTGGCGACCACTGCCTCCAAGACACCTAGAAACTACAACCTGTTCGTTTTTGAATTTATGCTGAGAAGCAAGACGCAAGTAGATCAAAATACAAATTGTGGATGTGCGGCTGTGTTTCTTTTTCTCTTTGTGTTTTACAATTGTAGTCTCTCCCTTTTTCATAGCAAGCACTCTGCTCCACCCAATCGGCCCAGGCATTTTTAACAGCAGGAGACTGTACATGGGTTTCCTCCTAACATTCGCCAGTCCTCTGGCAGGGAGCACATGGTAGATGTTTACACTGGTGGGGTGCTCTTCGGCAATCATTGTTAATGTGATGCTTTGTCTGTGGGGTGGGGTGGCCCGGAGCCAGGGGCTTGGTCGGGCAGCATTGGGGCTGCCTGGCCACTGAGTCATTCCCCTTGTGGGCATGGTGTCGCGGAGGCAGTGGTTGTAGCCCGGCACTATGCCAGTGTTAGGTAAGGGACCCACTCTAAATAGGTGGCCTTCATGTGGTGAGTGGGCTTGTACTTTTTTATCTAAATGTAGTTAGTTTTTGAATTTATGCTGAGAAGCAAGTAGATCAAAATACAAATTGTGAATGTGGGGCTGTGTTTCTTTTTCTCTGTGTTTTACAATCTATATCAGTTTTACCAACCAGAATGCCTCCAAGTGTTGCAAAACTTGGCATGCTGGGATTTGCAGTTTTGCAAAAGCTGGAGGCACCCTGGTTGGTAAACACTGTGTAGATGCACCAGAGCTGAGTGTGTGATAATGTACATGTAGCAGAAATTAGTGTGTGTCATGTGTATGGAACAGAGCTGAATGTGTGATTATGTGTATGCATAACAACGCACACACTCAGCTCTACTGCATACACACAATTACACACTCAGCTCTGCTGCATACACACACACACTCAGCTCTGCTACATACACAGTCACACACTCAGCTCTGCTGCATACATACAGTCACACACTCAGCTCTGCTGCATACAGTCACACACTCAGCTCTTTGGTCACCATGGTTATTTTACACAGGTGTAATCTCCTGCACTCATCAAGAACAGCAGGAATTATACACCATTCTACAGATCTACAGTCTGTACAGAAGAAAGAAGAAAACAACAGATCCTCAAAAACGCAAGAAGGTGTCCTGGAACAAGTGAACGAGGACTTAGAAGGATGCACGGTCATTAATTTAACTGACCACACCTTCAATATGGACACCCTCTCCCTTCTCAGGAAGGGGTTTAACTTTTGTGTCACTGAGGACTTCGACATGGTGGACTTTGAGATTGATCTATTTAAGTACTTAAGAAAGCTTAACCTAAGAAAAATATTCTCTAATAAAGATACAGTTACAAATAGATCAGAAGGAGAATTACCGGTCACCATAGGCCCCCTGGGGTTTAGTATTCTAAATGAAGCCTCAGTGTCTCATTTAGAATGCCTTGATAACCTGATCGATTTACTAGGGGATGATTCTGATACTTCTCCAGTTGAGACCCTGGAAATACAGGAATTTATGGGCGGAGTTAAGTCCACTTTCTGCCCTCCGGTATCTCCGGGTAGCAATTTGGACCTTTTCCACATTAAAGTATTAGAAGATATTAAATCTCTCATGACCCCTAAAGCCCCGACCAATCTCACAATAGGTGAATGTCGAGCACTTGACGCTTTAAAACAGAGAGACGATATTGTGATTAAGAAGTCCGGTAAGGGAGGAAATACAGTTATTATGAGCACTGCTAACTATATAGCTGAGGCTAAGCATCAACTGGGTGACAAAAAAACCTATTTGAGATTAGCGGAAAATCCTACCCCAAAATTAAAGGGTAGCTCCCACCATCCAACTTTTTTTTTTTTGCTAGCTCGTTCAAACGCCCCCCCCCCCTACAACACTAGCCCGTTCCCAACTCCCCCCCCCCCCCCCCCGCGTACCCCGCTCCCTAATTACACTTGCAGTTACTGCAGAGTCCGGTAGCGGGCGTGCAGGGACAGCGGCGGCAACGAGGCGGCGGCAGCGATTTGCGGGAGGAGTGGCCTCCTAGCCAGTGGCCGGGGAGCCAATGCTCTCGCTCCCGCCTGTCTGATTGACAGGCAGGGAGCGAGTGCAGCCTAACTGAAAAAGGACTGATTGCCACTCCAAAATCTGTCCTTTTTCAGTAGCCAGTTTTTAAAATAATAATAAAAGTATATTAGAGATATGTTGTAGTACATAAGTACTACAACATATCAAAAAATAAAGTTGGTGACAGTGCCCATTTAAGTCTCGTTTACAAAGCTTCCTACGTTACTATGTGGATAAAGGAGTACTGTCTAAGAGTAAAGCAGAAAAGCTTATACCCCCTTTCCCCAGTTACCGACGATGGTATTTCCTGCCGAAGGTTCATAAGACCTTGGTCTCCCCCCCGGGACGACCTATCGTCTCGGGTTGTGGATCAATCACGGAGCCTTTGTCCAAATATCTGGACTGGCTCCTTAGACCCCTTCTGCAGGAGATACCATCGTTGGTAAAAGACACCAATCAATTTTTAGGGTGTCTGGATGAGAAAAAGGTATCCTAGGGTCTATATACATAGAATCCTCATATACTAGTATTCCGCAGGAGCTGGGAGTGGATATGATTAGGGACATTTTATCCCATATGGGGCGTAGTGAGAACTTCATCAACTTCGTTTGTAATGGTCTATTGCTAGTATTACAGAATAATGCATTCCAATTCTATAAAGAGTGGTTCAGATAAATCGGGGGGTGGCCATGGGCACCCACGTGGCATGTACTTTTGCCAATTTATATGTGGCAGCTTTCGAGAGACGTTTTGTTAATGTGATAATAATCCCTTCCTTAGGTCAATGAGGTGCTATCTCAGGTTTGTGGATGACGTGTTCATAGCCTGGGATGGCACCTCATCGTCCTTTTCTGATTTTGTTTCCTTTCTAAATGTTACCAACAATGGGGGAGATTTATCAAAACCTGTGCAGAGGAAGAGTGGTGCAGTTGCCCATAGAAACCAATCAGATCGCATCTTTCATTTTTAAAGAGGCCTGTGAAAAATGAAAGAAGCGATCTGATTGGTTGCTATGGGCAACTGGACAACTTTTCCTCTGGACAGATTTTGATAAATCTCCCCCAATATGAACCTAAGGTTCACTTCAAAAACCGATGAGGAAAAACTAGAATTTCTCGATGTCTTAGTGCAGCTAGACAATGAAAGACTTGTGATGTCAGGCTTTAGGAAGCTTGCAATTCTCTCCTCCACTTCGCCAGCTACCACCCCGAACATGTTAAGCGTGCAGTTCCTTATGGCCAATTTTTATGGCTACGTCGCATCAATAATTCGGACGATGGTTTTTTGAAACAAGCTGACGAACTGAAGGAGAGGCTTTTAGCTAGAAATTACCCAAAAGGTATCCTGGATAAAGCATTAACATGAGCATTTAATCAAAACAGATCCGTTCTTCTATACAATAACAAGAGAAAACAAAAAACACAAAAAACTATCAAAGAAAATATTTTTTCGTTTTCATTCAAATTCAGCCCCCTTGCCAATACAGTAAAAAACGCAATCGTCAAAAGCTGGTTTTTGATCAGAAATGATCCTGATTTTAAACAAAATAGTTCCCCCTAAACCTATGGTAGCTTTTAGAAGGTGTAAAAACCTAAAAGATACCCTTACCTGTAGTTCCTTTAATTCAACAAAGAAAAAAGGTACTAACTGGCTAACTGACTTAGGAACAAAAGGGAGCTTTAAATGTGGTACATTTAATTGGTGTCCACATCTGTCATCTCGTAAAGTTTTTTGGATCGGAGGTTGCAAAATCACTCTGCATGATCTTATCACATGTCGCACCCCATGGGTTGTAGGGATCAACCGATATCGTTTTTTTAGGGCCGATACCGATAATCTGTGGAGGTTAGGGCCGATAGCCGATAACTTATACCGATATTCCGGTATAAGTTATCGGCTATTTACCCCCCCCCCCCATGCAGATCATTGATTTAAAGCGGGCGCTTTAAATCAATGAACTGCAGCGGCTTTTGCGGTGCGATAGACCGCCGCCGCCACCCGCTTCTCTCCCCCTGCCTGTCCGGGGGTCTTGAGTCCTATCACCGCCACCAAACCCCCCCCACCGCTCCGGGCCCCCTACCGCCCCGCACCCCCATCCCCGGTTATATAATTACCTGTTCCCGGGGTCCACTCTACATCTGGCTCCGGTGGCGTCCTCCAGAGCTGTCACTATGCGCGGTGACGTCTCGTCACGTCACTGCGCACAGCGTAACGCAGGACGCAGCAGGAGCCAGATGTAGCGTTGACCCCGGGAACAGGTAATTATATAACTGGGGATGGGGGAGGAAATGGGGCCGGGGCGGTGCGGTGCGGTGGGGGGTGCGACGCGGGGCGTCGGGTCGGTGGGGGGGCGGTCGCGGTGCGGGCAATATCGGCAAGGTAATTGCCGATACCGATAATGCCCAAAATCGTGATTATCGGCCGATAATATCGGCAAAACCGATAATCGGTTGATCCCTAATGGGTTGTATATGCAATTACCTGTAAATGTGGGCACTTCTATATAGGAAGCACGAAAAGACCCATGAATATCAGGTTCCGCGAGCATATTTACTCCCTCCGCTCCAAAAAAGGTGCTCCACGTCTTATAAGTCACCTACATGAAGTACACAATAGCGATCCAAGTAATCTAGTCTTTCATGGCATTGAAAGGGTGAATATTAAAGAAGGTCAAGACAGACACAGAGCCCTTCTTCAAGCCGAAGCGCGCTGGATCTTAAGAACCGGCGCACAAGGAACCTAAGTTTAAATGACAGACTCGACTACAGTGTATTCCTGTGATTGTTTTTAGCTTCACAGATTTGTGTTCTTTTTAATGTCACTACACTTTTGTTTTTATCTGTAAGCTTACCTCTGCCGACGTCACACCTGGAGAGTATTTAGGTACGCGTTGAGCAGAGAGGAGGCAGGGTCTGATTAAGCGTGCTACACAAGCCTCTTAGCCCGTTGTTAAAAATGTAAAAATATATATAAAAAAAAAGTAAGTAAAAAATTTAAAAATATATAAATAAACATACATAAAAAATCTTCCATTATACGGTTGTATATAAGCACTAATGTACTGTGTTAAATTAGGATATTAGGTTGCTATATGGATTTATTTATAAGAGTTACATTTATTCCAGTCAAAGACGATTGAAAAGTACATTTACCTTGCAATAGTCAGCAATATCAGAACGAGGCGTGAAACACATAACCTCCTGAATCAATAGACTACCTGGTGCAGGTGTGATGAATGACGCGCATGGTGAGCGGCGATCACAATGTGCACTATGCAGTGATGTAGCCGCTCTGTATAGGTCATTCTCCCTCATGTGACCCAGGATGATAGGTATATATTAGATCATGTTTGTCAGTTATAGTACGGCCGCCATCAGTGCCGCACGCAGTGCAATGCTAGCACTGTTAATGACAAGGAGACCACGTTTTACCAAAGGTCCCTGAGGAGATTTAGCAATCGAAACGCGTTGGACCGCTTTGTACCAACTAGGACATGATGAATGGACTCTCGGGACTATCAGGAGAGCTAGATGTCCACGCTTGAGATACTGGATGAAGACGACTACCAGATAAGTGCTGCAATACATCAGCGACTATTATACCTCTAATAATGTACATTCAATATGATGAAAAAATAGGCACTCCAGAGTAGCCATATACTGGACACACTATTTGCCTTATCTAAGAAAGTACCTTAGTGGCAATCAGCTTTTGTTCACACCTATATAATATAGTGCAAATTATTATACTACTCTATGCATACTGGCGTTGACCCATGGTTCAAATGATAATACGCGCTGTAGGAACTAACTACCACTGTGATAGTCAGATCAACATTGTCACATTGAATACCAGCTTGGATTTTGCAACAATTGTTTATATCTATACTCTCACACCTTGCACTGAATAAGAGTAGAGACTGTGGTTATATAATAAGTGCATGTCGGAATAATGGGAGCCTCATTGATATCTATATGACGCTGTCTACACAGTGCGACAAGTAAAGTGGTCCGTTGATAATAGGAGCTACATTCCGACAAATTCAAGGATCAGATCGCAATGACTAATGTGAACACGCACCTACTTAATCTATATAATGTATGAACTGCGTCTGGATACACATATGTGATGCGGTTTTTATACTGCGGTGTGAGAATAGGACGTATAGCAAGAGACGTTGGACTGTGTGGTTCTTTATGACGCCCAATTAATAATATGAGTGTGAACCACGTTGGATAAGGTGTTCAGTTACTACAACATTGTGAAAACGCATAACCTTCCACTTAGGTGTGAACTATAGCATAACCAGTGTCCAGTGATTCACACACTCTATTCATCAACTATTCTAGACTCTCAACAGATGGACATTTGGTGGCTATATACAGTCAATAACGATGTTCAACCACATACTCCTAGAATAGAGGATTGTGAACTAATCTCTAGAGGTGCCACCTTTCAGGATGCAACTTGAGTACATAGAGCATTTCATGTAATGATATTTGGATACTCATTGGCCCTCATTTACTTAGAAAATCGGGTTGTAAGTCTATGTTGCTTTCTTACCCGATTGCTTTTTCCCCCTGGTATTTATTATTATGTCGCATCTTGTTTGTCGCACGTGGGTTTTGTTGGTTTTGGTTTCCAACTCCTCTGAGCTGTCGGGAAAAAATCCACAACAATTCAACAAATTCGGGTTGGAAACCTTTATAAATACGTGGGAAAGCTCAGAAATGTCGGGTTACGCCCCTTTTTGGGGTTTGGGAGAATCCACATCGGTCCGTCGGGAAAAAATGTTGCATCGTGTCGCAGACTGGCGCACCATGTCTGCGACATGGCGCAGACAAAGATGCGACAAGAAAACCCGACAAAAGAAGTCGGGTTTAGAATAGTAAATGAGGGCCATTATCTGGAAGTCCAATATCTTATGGATTATGTTGAGGATTTATCTGTGGAACACTAAGTCACTGCATTTCCAGCAATGACAGCTGCACTGATGGCCGCCATTCATTTGTAAATTGAATATTTATATATGTTTTGTTACCATTGATATCTATTTGTACACGTTTTAACTTACGTATCTATTAAAAGCTATATTTTAGGTTCCCTTTATATAGTCTATTTAGTGATTTGATAATTTGGGAGACCAGAACATTTATGATAATTTTTTTCAGTAGTTAGTACACGCATGTGTAACAGCTGTCACCCATCTATCTGAACGTAGTTTGGCGTCCGTGTCGGCACTGGATGTGTTCTGCACTTTAAAATAAAGAAGATTTTCTGCAACTAACCCGGTGAGTGCTGCCATTTTCTTCTTCCACGGATCTAATCTAAATTATGTATTACATATTGCTAGACTTGCTGGACTTATTCTTATAACATTTTAAGTGTCCTGCTTGATGGTGTATATTTGTGCAATAAAATCAGGACTTGCAAAATGTGTGCGTGTAAAGAGAAAAGACGGAGTTGATAAATCGATGTCCACCACATAATCAGCTCTACCATACACTGTGATTTAGAATTCCACTTGTAAAGTTCTATCAAAAATTACACCAACAAAAAAAAACACACAAAAAAACGGAATTGCCCAAAAAAAATGTACACACCTTACACACACACACACACCTCTGCCCTGTGACATTACACACAGCTCTGCCTGTGCACATTACACACACCTCTGCCCTGTGACATTACACACACACACAGCTCTGCCTGTGCACATTACACACACCTCTGCCCTGTGACATTACACGCACACACACACCTCTGCCCTGTGACATTACACACACACACAGCTCTGCCTGTGCACATTACACACACCTCTGCCCTGTGACATTACACACACACACTCCTCTGCCCTGTGACATTACACACACACACCTCTGCCCTGTGACATTATACACACACACTCCTCTGCCCTGTGACATTACACACACACACACACCTCTGCCCTGTGACATTACACACACACACAACTCTGCCTGTGCACATTACACACACACACACACCTCTGCCCTGTGACATTACACACAGCTCAGCCTGTGCACATTACACACACCTCTGCCCTGTGACATTATACACACACACACACACACACCTCTGCCCTGTGACATTACACACACACATACACCTCTGCCCTGTGACATTACACACACACAGCTCTGCCTGTGCACATTACACACACCTCTGCCCTGTGACATTACACACACACACCTCTGCCCTGTGACATTACACACAGCTCAGCCTGTGCACATTACACACACCTCTGCCCTGTGACATTATACACACACACACACACCTCTGCCCTGTGACATTACACACACACATACACCTCTGCCCTGTGACATTACACACACACATACACCTCTGCCCTGTGACATTATACACACACACACACACCTCTGCCCTGTGACATTACACACACACATACACCTCTGCCCTGTGACATTACACACACACATACACCTCTGCCCTGTGACATTACACACACACACATACACCTCTGCCCTGTGACATTATACACACACACACACACCTCTGCCCTGTGACATTACACACACACATACACCTCTGCCCTGTGACATTACACACACACACATACACCTCTGCCCTGTGACATTACACACACACATACACCTCTGCCCTGTGACATTACACACACACACACCTCTGCCCTGTGACATTACACACACACACCTCTGCCCTGTGACATTACACACACACACACACACCTCTGCCCTGTGACATTACACACACACACACACACACCTCTGCCCTGTGACATTACACACACACACCTCTGCCCTGTGACATTACACACACACACCTCTGCCTGTGCACATTACACACACCTCTGCCCTGTGACATTACACACACACACACACACACACCTCTGCCCTGTGACATTACACACACACACACACACCTCTGCCCTGTGACATTACACACACACACCTCTGCCCTGTGACATTACACACACACACACACACCTCTGCCCTGTGACATTACACACACACACACACACCTCTGCCCTGTGACATTACACACACACACACACCTCTTCCCTGTGACATTACACACACACACACACACACACACACACACACCTCTGCCCTGTGACATTACACACACACACCTCTGCCCTGTGACATTACACGCACACACACACCTCTGCCCTGTGACATTACACACACACACTCCTCTGCCCTGTGACATTACACACACACACACACACACCTCTTCCCTGTGACATTACACACACACACACCTCTGCCCTGTGACATTACACACACACACACACCTCTGCCCTGTGACATTACACACACACACACACACACACACACACCTCTGCTCTGTGACATTACACACACACCTCTGCCCTGTGACATTACACACACACCTCTGCCCTGTGACATTACACACACACACACCTCTGCCCTGTGACATTACACACAGCTCAGCCTGTGCACATTACACACACCTCTGCCCTGTGACATTACACACACCTCTGCCCTGTGACATTACACACACACACACACACACACCTCTGCCCTGTGACATTACACACAGTTTTGCACACACACACAGCTCCCCACAGGAAACTCCTGCAGCAAGCTGACTCCTCCCTACCCTATGCACGTGATTGATCACATGGTCATGACATCATCAAAGGTCCTTCAGCAAACTACGTTCTTGTTTCTCCCGTCGTCTACTGGAGCCCGGATACGTGCACGGGAGGACGTTGCTTGTCCTGTACGCCGGTTGGTTCTGCTCTCTTGTGATTGATGTCGGGTGTGGTAAGGTGACCCCTCCCCCGCCCTGTGTGGGGTGTATAGTATGGGGGGAGCGTGGGCCCATAGTCTCTGCTATAAGGAGATTATTCTGGGTGAGACTTTACTAATACCAGCTCTCTCCCCGCTCCATGGTACCGGGAATGGCAGCAGCGTGCCTTCAGCTGTTGGCAGGATGAGTGGAGACCACTTACCTGTAGCTGCGGGGCATCAGACTGTGTTTTCTATACTTGTATGTGCAGTGAGGTGCTGCTGGGCATCCCCTGGGGTATACATGTCCTTGTCATGACATAGTGCCCAGGAGTGTGCCATTGTTTAGGGGCTCAATGCCGGTGGGAAGATATGTGGCATGGGTGCAGCTATAGGGGCACTCCTACTCCACATCTCCCCTAACACCAGGTGTATCCTGTATGTCTGGAGCAGTGGTTCCCAACCAGGGGGCCTCCAGCTGTTGCAAAACTACAACTCCCAGCATGCCCTGGTTGGGAAACACTGGTCTGGAGTGACCCCTGCCACATCCCAACAATGGCCCTGAATTATCTATCTGCCACAACTGACCAAAACAACCAATCACAGCTCAGCTTTCATATCTTACTGAACTAAGTACTAGTACCCCTTTAAGGACTCGGGGTTTTTCCATTTTTGCACTTTTGTGTTTGCCTCCTCACCTTCTAGAAATCGTAACGCCTTCAGTTTTCCACCAACAGACCTAATATGAGGGCTTTTTTTTATGCGCTACCAATTTTACTTTGTAATGACATCACTCATTCAGTCATTTCACCACAAAATCTACGGCAAAACAAGTAAAAATTATTTGTGGGACAAATTTTTATTTATTTTTTTTAAACGCCATTTTGTTATTTTAAGTGATGCACTTTTTGGTAAAAATTACACCTTACCTTTATTCTGTAGGTCCATACGATTAAAATTATACCCAACTTATATGCAGTCATGGCCGTAAATGTTGGCACCCCTGAAATGTTTTCTAGAAAATGAAGTATTTCTCACAGAAAAGGATTGCAGTAACACACGTTTTGCTATGCACAAGTTTATTCCCTTTGTGTGTATTGGAACTAAACCAAAAAAGGAGGGGAAAAAAAGCAAATTGGACATAATGTCACACCAAACTCCAAAAATGGGCTGGAAAAATTGTCACCCTTTCAAAATTGTGGATAAATAAGATTGTTTCAAGCATGTGAGGCTCCTTTAAACTCACCTGGGGCAAGTGACAGGTGTGGGTAATATAAAAATCACACCTGAAAGCAGATACAAAGGAGAGAGGTTCACTTAGCCTTTGCATTGTGTGTCTGTGTGTGCCACACTAAGCATGGACAACAGAAAGAGGAGAAGAGAACTGTCTGAGGACTTGAGAACCAAAACTGTGGAAAAATAACAACAATCTCAAGGTTACAAGTCCATCTCCACATATCTAGATTTGCCTTTGTCCACAGTGCGCAACATTATCAAGAAGTTTGCAACCCATGGCACTGTAGCTAATCTCCCTGGGTGTGGACGGAAGAGGAAAATTTATGAAAGGTGTCAATGCATGATAGTCCGGATGGTGGATAAGCAGCCCCAAACAAGTTCCAAAGATATTCAAGCTGTCTTGCAGGCTCAGGGAGCATCAGTGTCAGCGCGAACTATCCGTGGACGTTTAAATTAAATACAACGCTATGGCAGGAGACCCAGGAGGACCCCAATGCTGACACAGAGACATAAAACAGCAAGACTACATTTGCCAAAATGAACTTGAGTAAGCCAAAATCCTTCTGGGAAAACGTCTTGTGGACAGATGAGACCAAGAGAGAGCTTTTTGGTAAAGCACATCATTCTACTGTTTACCGAAAATGGAATGAGGCCTACAAAGAAAAGAACACAGTACCTACAGTGAAATATGGTGGAGGTTCAATGATGTTTTGAGGTTGTTTTGCTGCCCCTGGCAGTGGGTGCCATGAAATCTGAGGATTACCAACAGATTTTGGGTCGCACTGTACAGTTCAGTGTCAGAAAGCTGGGTTTGTGTCTGAGATCTTGGGTCTTTCAGCAGGACAATGACCCCAAACATACATGAAAAAACACCCAGAAATGAATGGCAACAAAGTGCTGGAGAGTTCTGAAGTGGCCAGCAATGAGTCCAGATCTAAATCCAATTGAACATCTGTGCAGAGATCTTAAAATTGCTGCTGCTCCTTCCAATAAGAGAGACCTGGAGCAGTTTCAAAGGAAGAGTGGTCCAACATTTCGACTGAGAGGTGTAAGAAGCTTATTGATGGTTATAGGAAGCGACTGATTTCAGTAATTTTTTACTGGGTGTGCAACCAAATATTAAGTTAAGGGTGCCAATAATTTTGTCCAGACCATTTTTGGAGTTTTGTGTGATATTATGTCCAATTAGCTTTTTTTCCTCCTTTTTTGGTTTAGTTCCAATACACACAAAGGGAATAATCATCTGTATAGCAAAACATGTGTTACTGCAATCCTTTTCTGTGAGAAATACTTCATTTTCATGAAAAATTTCAGGGGTGCCAACATTTACGGCCGTGACTGTATTAACCTCTTAAGGACCCATGACATAAATGTACGTCCTGAGTCCGCTCCCGTTCTGTAACGCGGGGCCACGGCATCAAAGCGGGTCGAGCCCAGCCTCTAACAATGGCCGGGACCCATGGCTAATAGCACGTGGCACTGATCGCGGTGCTGTGTGCTATTAAGCCTTTAGACGTGGCATTCAAAGTTGAACACCGTGTCTAAAATGAAAGTAAATTGTTGCCGGTTAGCTCAGGGGGCTTTTCGGGATGTCCGCGGCTAAATCGCGGCATCCCGAACAGCTGTGGGACACGAGGAGGGTCTCCTACCTTGCCTCCTGGTTTCCGATCGCTGAATGACTGCTCAGTGCCTGAGTTCCAGGCATGAGCTGTCAAATGGCAGAATCATTGATCAATGGTTTTCTATGAAAAACCATTGATCAATGTAAAAGATCAGTGTGTTCAGTGTTATAGCCCCATATGGGAGCTATAGCATTGCAAAAAAAAGTAAATAAAGATCATTTAACCCCTTCCCTAATAAAAGTTTGAATCACCCCCCTTTTCCCATTTAAAAAAAAAGTGTAAATAAACATATGTGGTATCGCCGCGTGCGGAAATGTCCGAATTATAAAAATATATTGTTAATTAAACCTCACGGTCAATGGCGTACGCGCAAAAAATTAAAAAATCCAAAATAGTGAATTTTTGGTCACTTTTTATACAATTAAAAAATGAATAAAAAGGTTCAATAAATCCAATCAATACAAAAATGGTACCACTAAAAACTACAGATCACGGTGCAAAAATCGAGCCCTCATACCGCCCCATACGCAGTCAAATAAAGTTATAGGGGTCAGAAGATGACAATTTTAAACGTATAAATTTTCTTGCATGTAGTTATGATTTTTTCCAGAAGTACGAAAAAATCAAACATGCATAAGTAGGGTATCATTTTAACCGTATGGACCTACAGAATAAAAAGGTGTCATTTTTACCAAAAAATTTACTGTGTAGAAACGAAAGCCCCCAAAAGTTACAAAATGGCATTTTTTTTTTTAATTTTGTCTCACAATGATTTTTTTAATCTGTTTTGCCGTATATCTTTGGGTAAAATTAATGACGTCATTACAAAGTAGATTTGGTGGCGCAAAAAATAAGTCATCATATGGATTTTTATGTGCAAAATTGAAAGAGTTATGATTTTTTTAAAGGTAAGGAGGAAAAAACCGAAAGTGCAAAAACTGGAAAAACCCCGGGTCCTTAAGGGGTTAAAGGAGAAGTATCAAAGTGAAAAACGTATCCCCATCCACAGGGGGATAAGTTTTAGGTCGCGGGGGGTTCCAACCACTGGGAGGGACTCCCCACCCCAACCTCCGAGAACGGCACATCACGACCCCTCCATATATCTCTATGGGAGAGCTGTTCCTCGTACAGGAGATTGTGTGGGGGGGGATCCCAGCGGTTGGACATCCCCGCAATCTAAAACCATATCCCCTGTCCTTGCGGATAGGGAATACGTTTTTCACTATGACATCTCCTTTAAAAATATCTTCAAACCCTCCAGCCCTGGCTGCTGTGCCTTGTGGACTACTATAAAGAGTGGTCACTGTGGCAGAAAGCCAATTTAACACCCAAAGGAATGTAAAGCTCAAACAACTAATAAAATGTATAGCCTAAAAAAAATATATATATATAATATAGTATAAGTAACATTTCAGTAGTATTTGAACAGAATGCAATTGGATACTGCTGGACTGGTAAAATCATGCTTGCCTTCTAGAACTTATTACAGGTTATTCAATTTTTATTTTTTGGCTTCTATTTTAGAGGATGCAAATCTGTTTGCACTGACTAGTTCTGGGTTCACACGTATACTCTACACTTAACCATGCAGACCGATGTCAATACTACTGAGGAGATGGAATTTCGCATTCCGCACAAACGTCAGAGAGTTGGCAACCCGATGTCAGACACTACAGTATGTATATTGGTCATTACAGATAAAGTAGTCAATGTTACTATCGGTGTTTACCCAAATGTTGCAAGTGTAATAACATTTTGAACAATTCCTAATTCCAGGCTACACGTCATATTCTGAAATGTATCTAGATGGATCCATTATCTTACCCCTTTTTGATGCCATTTGCTCCCAAATGTATGGTTTATTGGGGTATAAGTAGTACAAGGTTCAATGGTGCCTGACACTGCACCTATATGTTTCTAGGATGACCCTACCACAGTCAGGGTTGTATCTACAGAGAACATATTACCTCCTGCTCTTGTTGCTTCCCTTATTGTTGATGTGCTGTAGTAAATCTGCTTTCCCTGTGTTTGGGTGCTGGCACTCAATGCCCAAAGGCACCGAAAGTACAGACTCAGACGGTTAGATGTGCTTTTTAACTAATGATGCTTCCATTGTATGTGCCTAAAAACCTTGCAAGGTACAGACTACGGCTGGGCGGTGTGGCCAAATATGTGTATCACGGTATTTTTGTAACTTATGGCGGTTCCATGGTACATAACGGTATTCCCCCCCCCCCTCCCCAAATTATTAGCACAAGCGCTGCCCTCCATGTCCTCCTGTTTGTTGTGGCCGCCGGCGCTGACACTCTATACTGTATCCTTATGCCCGGGCTGCGAAAGGTAAACAAAAATGAACTTTAATGCATGTTACTATGTTGGCCTTACGCTCTTCCTGGGGACTTGAACGTCGGACAGCCGTCAGCCTATCGCCGGCCGCAGCGATGTTCCGCCTGGGCCGGTGATAGGCTTCTTATATGACAGTGGGCTCAACCTATCTCCGGTCGAGGCGGAACATCGCTGCGGCCGATGATAGGCTGACGGCTATCCGACGTTCCATTCACTAGGAAACTGGTCCGGACAGACTGGGAAGCTGAGTTATAGTTTATTTTGTTTACCTTTTGCAGCCCGGGCATAGGGATACAGTATAGAGCAGTGGTCTTCAACCTGCGAACCTCCAGATGTTGCAAAACTACAACTCCCAGCATGGTCCGGGAATGCTGGGAGTTGTAGTTTTGCAACATCTGGAGGTTGAATACCACTGGTATAGAGTGTCAGCGCCGGCGGCCGCAACAAACGAGGACGGCAGCGCTTGCGGGTGACAAATGTGAGTAGTTCACCGATGTTCGGACAGCGCAGCGCTGGGCTGATAATTCATTCATTCCCGACGGGGAGGGGCCAAACCGGTATTGCGGTATGCGTTAAAATTCATATTGTGCAGCACAAAAATGTTGGTATTCACTATGAAGCGGTATACTGCCCAGCCCTAGTACAGACATGGAAAAAATTGTTACGTTAAAGACAATGGGGGGGGGAAAAACACAATGGGGGAGATTTATCAAAACCTGCCCAGAGGAAAAATTGCTGAGTTGCCCATAGCAACCAATCAGATCGCTTCTTTCATACTTCAGAGGCCTTCTTGACAGTGAAAGAAGCGATCTGATTGGTTGCTACTGGCAACTTTGCAATTTTTCCTCTGGGCAGGTTTTGATAAATCTCCCTCAATGCTCCCTGAAATAACTTGAAACTGTGGTAAGTAATAATGAATAAAACATATTTTGTTGCACATCCTTTTGAGGCAGTCACTACAATCCAACGATTTCTGTAACTCTCAGAGACTTCTGCACATGTCTCCATGTATCTTGGCCCCCTCCTCATAAGATACATAAGATACTGCTCCAGCTGTCTCAGGCGTGAATGTCTTCTCCAGACTGCATGTTTCAGCTTCTTCCACAGATGTTCAATAGGAGGCCACATAGAATAGTCCAGTATTTTGCTCTAAGCTATTTTCGGGTGTTTCTCAGCTGTGTGTTTTGTGTCATTATCCTGTTGGCGGACCCATGACCTGCGACCAATGGTGCATTCACACCACGTTTTTGCAATACAGTTCCCGTATCAGGTTTTTGATGAAAAACGGATTTCTCAAAACCTGACTAAACTGTATCAAAACGTGTGTACAAATTTCAACCCGTATACAGTTAAAAACCGTATACGGTTTGAAAAATGATGTCTGGTTGCATCCGTTTTTTAAGAAAAAAACATATACGTTTTTAACGTTTTACTCCATTTTGAATAAAGTTTCTCTTGTTTGATTGAAATTCCAAGAAAAAAAACTGTGTAAAGTCAAAAAACATATTGTGAAAACCGGATGGAACCATTTGCACATACAGATCTGCACGGTTCCCATTGACTCCCATGTAAAAAAAAAAAAAGTATACGGTTTTAATACAGTTTTTCACAGGGACCAAAAACTGTGGTAGGCTACGGTTTTGGGTACAGGAAAAAAAACTGACAGAACCGTACAGGATGCAAAACGGACGCAACCTGATGCATCTTTTGGCATACGGTTGGCATACGGTTTTCAATGGAGAGTCAATGCATATGGTTTTCAATACGGTTCCATATGGTTTTCACACTGAAAACGTATACGGGAACTGTATTGCAAAAATGTGGTGTGAATGCAGCCTATGACCAAGCTTTCTGACACTGTGCAGCATATGTTGCTCCAGAATGCCTCAATAGTGTTGAGATTTCATTGTACCCTGTACAGATTTAACACACCCTGTTGCCAGCTCCATGGGGGAGATTTATCAAAACCTGTCTAGAGGAAAAGTTGCTTAATTGCCCATAGCAACCAATCAGATCTCTTCTTTCATTTCTCAGAGGCCTTTTCACAAATGAAAGAAGCGATCTGATTGGTTGCTATGGGCAACTCAGCAACTTTTCCTCTGGATGGGTTTTGATAAATTTCCCCCATGGAGCTGATGTTACTTGCCACAAAGCTCTAGTTTTGTCTTATCTGTCTCCCTGAAGCTTTGTGGCATGTCAATATGCTTTTTGGCAAATTCCAGTCCTGCTTTTTTATGATTCGCTTTCAACAGTGGTGTCCTCCTCAGCCCCCTTCCATTAAGTCCACTTTGACTCAAAATGCAATGCATGGTGTGATCTGACACTGATATACCATGACCTTGATGTCTTTTGACGTTGTTCTGGACTCTTTGGTTACCATTTTTATTAGGGATCGACCGATTATCGGTATGGCCGATATTATGGGCCGATAATCACAATTTTGGGCATTATCGGTATCGGCAATTACCTTGCCGATAAGCCGATAATGCCCCGCCTCCCGCACCGCCCGCACCGCGACCGCCCCCCCCCCCCCCCGACCCGCCGCAATGCCCCCCCCCCTGACCCACCGCGATCGCCCCCCCGACCCGCCGCACCGCGGCGCACCCCCCACCGTAGTGCTGATCGGTATACCGGTATGGATTTTTGCCCATACCGCTATACCGGTCGGGCCCCTCCCCCACCCTCTGAGTCAATAAAAAAAATTAAACGTACCCGTAATGGGGGTGGTCGGGGCCATCCATCGTTCCTGTAGTGTCTGGGGGCGTTCCGGGTGAAGGGTGAACCGGTCCGGGCTGTCCTTCTCCGGGGGTCATCTTCTCCACTCCGAGCAGGCTCCGGCCTAGTAGCTGCATAGTCGCCGCTACGCCGTGACGTCAGGTGCGTCGCTGCGCACGGGCGTCACTGCGCAGCGGCGTCTATGCAGCATACTAGGCCGGAGCCTGGCCGGAGTGGAGAAGAGGACCCCCGGAGAAGGACAGCCCGGACCGGTTCACCCTTCACCTGGAACGCCCCCGGACACTACAGGAAGGATGGATGGCCCGGACCACCCTCACAGGTAGGGGGAGAGAAGCGGGTGGCGGCAGCGGCCTATGGCACCGCAAAAGCCACTGCAGTGCATTGATTTAAAGCGCCCGCTTTAAATCAATGATCTGCAGCGGTGTCGCGGGGGGATAAATAGCCGATAACTTATACCGGAATATCGGTATAAGTTATCGGCTATCGGCCCTAACCTCCACCGATTATCTGTATCGGCCCTAAAAAACCGATATCGGTCGATCCCTAATTTTTATATTCGGCCTCCCCTTATCAATTTCCTCTTATAGCAATGTCTAGGGATGTTGGCTACAGTCTCGTGGAATAAACCTCATAATATGTACAACTAGAGTCACAGGAACATCAAGCTGCTTGGAGATGGTCTTATAGCCTTTACCTTTAAATGGGTATTCCGGTGGAAAACCATTTTTTTTCACATCAACTGGCCCCAGAAAGTTTAACAGATTTGTAACTTCTATTAAAAAATCTTAATCCTTCCAGTACTTATCATTTGCTGTACACTACAAAGGAAGTTGAGTAGTTTTTTACAGTCTGACCACAGTGCTCTCTGCTGACACACCTGTCCATGTCAGGAACTGTCCAGAGCAGGAGAGGTTTGCTATTGGGATTTGCCCCTACTCTGGACAGTTCCTGACACAGACAGAGGTGTCATCAGAGAGCACTGTGGTCAGACAGAAATTAACTCAACTTCCTTTGTAGTATACAGCAGCTAATAAATACTGGAAGGATTAAGAATTTATAATAGAAGTCATTTACAAATCTGTGTAACTTTCTGGAGCCAGTTGATGTAAAAAAAAAAAAAAAAATAGTTTTTTACCGGAGTACCCCTTTAACATGCTTGTCTATGATTTAGACATCTATCATGCCCCCTCCCGTAGGCTTGCATTGAGGGGCGGAGCGTGACATCACACGGGGGCGGAGGCGTGACGTCCTCCAGCTGCGGGACTCCCGCGATCAGGCATCTTATCCCCTATCCTTTGGATAGGGGATAAGATGTGTAAGCACCGGAGTACCCCTTTAAATGTGGTACACACCATAATACCAAACAGCACTGTGAGTACTTTGAAGGCACTTGGTGACGCTAACTGCAGGGCAAACTTTAACATGTTCCTATTGTCAGATTATTTCCTTTTCTAGGAGTACCATCCTTTTTGTCCAGTTTCATTATTTATTTTTTCAAAATGATTCTGTTAAAAGAAAACTGTCAGTCTGTTCACCCACACCAAACCCAATACACTGGGTTATAGTGTGGGTGAACAGGAGACCAATGAGGAGTTAATGGGTTAAATACCTGCACTCCGGAGATCTGTCCTTCCAAAGATCTTCTTCCATCTTCCGTGAATTGCGCGCTGGAGGCAGGCCCGCCGGCTCAATTTGAATATTCATTGTCGCAGGTCATGTGAGCGCTCAGTCGGCACAGTGCTCACATGACCCATGTGGGTGAACAGATGACTGTTTTCCTTTAAACCACAATTCAGACTCATTGCCTGCTTTCCATCATTTAATTTTCAGTAAATTTTTATTCATTATTACTTTTGTCAATTTCAAGTTATTTCAGGGAGCTTTGTGGATTTTTCTGTCTTTAAGGGTGCATTCACATGAGCGTATTTTTTCAAACTTGCAGTGTGTTTCCCGCTGCAACTTTGAAAAGGTCAGGCTCTTCACAGGCTGTCCACAGCCTGTGGTAACGGAATCTCCACTGGGGTCTGCGGTGGAATTTATACCGCTGAAAGCCCACAACTTCCTAACTCGCAGTTGGAAACACACTGCGAGTTTGAAACAAAATATGCTCGTGTGAAGGAGCCCTAAGGAACGGGTACCAACAATTTTGTCCATGTCTGTATGTTAACTGCAAGTACATTTTTCCATTTCTTCATCATAGTATTCCGAAAGCCATAACTTTTTTTTTATTTTGTGTGCACTTGTTTTTTTGTCACCGTTTTGTATTAATATCATTTATTAAAAGCTTTTTTAAATAGTTCTTTTTTTCTTCAGGATAATGTGTATAATTGTTTAAAGGGCTATTCCAGTATAATATTTTTTTTGTATTTTGCTTAGGGTGGTAAAGAAAACAAGTGATTTTATTTTTTCTGTCTATCTGCCCGAATATATTTTTAGTTTAATAAATTGTTTTATAGTTTCTTATTTTTATAATTTTTTGCTTTTTAATACATTTATGTTTACAAATTTAAACAATGTGGCTTTACTTTTGTCTTTACATTTAGCTCGGTATGCAGAGTGAAGAATATGAAGAGGTTAACAACTCAGAATATGACTATGAGGCAGAATATGAAAATGTAAGTTATTTCGAGCCCCAGAAACCCCTTTAATCCATGCAGAGTTTTGAACCCACTTAGATAAAAAAAACATTTACACTAAGCTACTTAAGACTGTCTTAAAAGAGGAGTCTCATGCCTGAAATGACAGAAAAACGTATCCCCTATCAGATCGCGGGGGTCCAACTGCTGGGGCCTCCTGCAATCTCCTGTACGGAGCCCCGGCTCTTCCCCAGAGCGGTGCATCATGACCCTTGCCCGAATCGGGCCACCAAGCTTCCTCCATATATCTCTATGGGAGATCACGGGGGCCCAGCAATCTAAAACTTTTCCCATAACCTGCAGCTAGGGGATACATTTTTCTGTAATTTCAGGCATGAGACTTCTACTTTAAAGGGGTATTCCGGGCAAAAAACATCTTATCCCCTATCGAAAGGATAGGGAATAAGATGTCTGATCACGGGGGGCCCACCACTGGGACCCCCTGCAATCTCCCTGCAGCAGCCCGCATTCTATGCGTAGCTGCATCTGCAGTTTCTGAAACCGCCGAGCTTCCGAGACGGGGACGTGATGTCACGCCACGCCCCCTTCATTCATGAAATTCAGAAATGAATTTAGGGGGCGTGGCGTGACGTCACGTCCACCTCTCGGAATCCCGGCGGTTTCCGAAACTGCAGATGCAGCTACGCATAGAATGCGGGCTGCTGCAGGGAGATTGCAGGGGGTCCCAGTGGTGGGCCCCCCGCGATCAGACATCTTATACCCTATCCTTTCGATAGGGGATAAGATGTTTTTGCCCGGAATACCCCTTTAAGGAATTGGGCAGTGACTGTCGGGCCTTTTGTTTTTTCTTTGTTATTTATTTCCACGGGATTAAAAGTTTCCTTGGGAACATCAGGGTTGATTAAAGGGAATCTGTCGTTGCTTTCATGCTGAACAGTGAGTGATCTAGTGGTCCTTGGTGGCTTTTGCTTGCTGCACTGGCCTTGATTGTTAGATCTCCCTTTATAGACCTATCAGTGAAGGCTCGTGGAACAGGAAGAAGCCACTGGAAACAACTCGATTACTAGTGGTTTAGGCAGCATGAAAGGGATAAATAGACCCTCTCTTTGGGTGTATTTACACTTACAGTATCCAGCACATATTTGATGCACAGGATTTGAAGCTCCAGGTTTGATGCGGTGTTCAGTCAATTAGTTTTACATTGAAATCTGCAGCTTCAAATGTGTGCAGGATACTGTACATGTGAATAGATCCTTAAATTGGCACTGTCAGATTTAAAAACACTTTATATGTTGTACCTCTTGGCACAACAGAAACCTTTCCAATATACTTCATGAGAAAATGTGATTTCCTTTTTATAAATATCATGGCTTATAAAAAAAAAAAGCACCACTAGGGGTCCCCATACCATCCAGAATATAATAATGCTCGGCTGCAGCATCATCATTGTCCAAGCTGAAGGGGGTTATAGCAGTTATAGCCTGCAGTGAATGGATGAAGAGACCCAGCACAGCAGAAGAATGACACAAAATGACAAACCAAGTAAGGGAAATTTATCAAGATGTGTGCTGAAGAAAAATAGACCAGTCATCCATAGCATCCAATCAGATTGCTCCTTTTTTTTCATAGGCCTTTTTAAAAATGAAAGAAGGGATTTGAGTGGTTGCTATGGGCATCTGGTCAACTTTTCTTCTGAACAAGTTTTTATGAATCTTCTCCCTATATGTACAGAATTAGGTACTGGGTAACATATAACCTTTTTTGTGGGATATGTTAAGTAAGAGCTGCAGACATAGGCAGATAGGAAGATAAAACAAATTGTATCTGTCTCTTAGTCAATGGCTGTTTTAAAAGTTATAAAATTGCATCTTTCGTTCATGCTAAAGTGTCATAATGGCAATGCAATAATCACAAAAAAAACTAAAAAAAAAGCTGTTGTCCTTCCTATGATATTTAAAGCCTAGATGTCCTATCGCAGAAAAATATAATGCTATTGTTACTCACTAGGTCATGCAGGTTTTTTACGTGCCTTTTTTATGTCGGTGGCTCAGTGGTTAGCACTGTTGCCTTGCAACGCGGGGGCCCTGGGTTCAAATCCCACCAAGGACAACATCTGCAAAGAGTTTGCATGGGTTTCCTCCGGGTGCTCCGGTTTTGTCCTACGCTTCATAACATACTGATAGCCCCAATGGGGACAGGGACCAATTTGAGTGTACAGTGCTACAGAATCTGTGTGTGCTATATTATATGTGTGCTATATAGGTGTCTAGCTTCTGTATTTGGCTCACAAGTCATTCCAGTCTGCTGCTCATTCTGAAATCCACGATGCATGAAGGGTCGTGTCTGAGACCAGCACTGAGGCCGCCCCCTCACTCATAATGGCCCTGATTTACTAAGAGTGGAGTGGAGTTTTCTTAGTGGGTTTTAATTCCCTAATTTTTTCCATGATATTTACTAAGGTTTCCCTACATTTTGCACTTTTCCATACACTTTGCTTTTTTATTTTTACACATGCTCTGATCTGTCTGGTTTTCCTCCGCTCAAATCCCCCACATTTTCTGTGGAAACCTTAGTAAATATGTTGGGTTTTTGTGAAAATGTCAGGGACACGCCACGCCCCCTTTCTGGAGGTCACGCCCATTTTCCGTGTAGGTCACGCCCCTTTTTAGGGTTTTCCCAGTAAAATGAAGAGTTTGTCAGTGTTTTTTTTTTTTTCCAATTCTGGCACAGACAAAACATGTCAGGTTTACAATAGTAAATCAGGGCCAATGTGTTCTGGAACGCCCTCCTCTCTTTTTATAGACATATAAAAAGTTTTTGATTCTGACAGTGCCCATTTAATATGCTTCCTACCTTTTTTTCAATTTGTTTGATCTATAGCATAGGGTTGCATCATCTTTATGTAACTTGTGACCAAATTCATTGACATACCATGACTTTTTTTTTCTGGAAGTGCAAATCCTATTCCACATGTTAATATGTACTGTCTTTCCTCATCAGGCAAGCATCATCTCTGATGTCTCTTACTCTGGAGAACAGCATCCTACACTCACAGAAGTTCTCAGCTATTGCCAGGTATAGAGGATACCCCTGTGCACATAATTATTTTACATCAAATCCCAGCCTTAGAGTTTTCTTACCTATTAATCTTTTGGTGAACTAGATGCTCTATGTAGTCATTTCTGGTAATGTCTAAGCAGAAGTGCAGCTAGAAAATACTAGGATCAATAGCATACTTTTAAAAGAGCCCCTTCAAGATTAGGTATTAAGTCAGGAGAACTTCTGCTGTATATATAAGATTCCCAGCCAGTGCTCACATACCACCATATGCTGCACCAGAGCAATAACAGAACATAAAAAAGTACATATACACATGCTCTGTCTATAGAATTACACACACATAATATATAAATGACTGCATATTCCCTACATGCCCACAAAAAAGAGGGCTTGTGCCTTCCCTAGGTAATAACAGCTGATCGTTAAAGAGTTAAAAAGCTGGGCTCATAGGAGACTTATCATTCTTTTTAAACATATGGCTTTTATATAACAAATGCTTACATGCGACCTATTTATCAAATAACTCTCTAACTTAATTCACTTAGAGAATTGTGGACTGCAGCCACAGTTCTCTCACACAGATCACTAGCATGCAGTTGCATGCAACCACTATCACTTGAGCACTTGTGAATTGGATTTTAATCATGGCTCAATAAAAGTTATATTTTAATAGTGGATGGGAAATTTAGGGTACTAATGATCGCATAGCAATCAATTGTAAATAACTATTTTATCAAATAGTCGCACGACCTTGATAAATAAATCACACGTAAGCAAAACCCGGGAAACCCACTTACAAAAGCATTTTTTAACCCCTTAACGCCGCAGGACGCCGCGGTGACCCTGCTTCATATCGGGTCGGTCCTGGCGGCCATCAATGGCTGGGACCCGCAGCTAATACAGGACATCACCGATCGCAGTGATGCCCTGTATTAACCCTTCAGACGCGGCGATCAAAGTTTAACCGCCACATCTGAAGTGAAACTGAAAGTATCCTGGCAGCTCAGTCGGGCTGTTCGGGACCGCCGTGCGGAAATTGCGGCATCCCGAACAGCTTACAGGCTGTAAAAGAGCAGTGTGTGCAGTGTTATAGCCCCCTATGGGAGCTCTAACACTGCAAAAAAGTGTTAATAAATGTGATTTAACCTCTTCCCTAATAAAAGTTTGAATCACCTTTTTTCCATAAAAAACAAAAGTATGTGTAAATAAAAATAAACATGCGTTATCGCCGTGTGCGTAAATGTCCGAACTATAAAAATATATCATTAATTAAACCAAAAATATATAATTAAGGGCAAAAAAAATATATATATCATTAATAAAATATATCCTTAATTAAGCGCAAAAAAATTCCAAAGTCCAAAATAGCGTATTTTTGGTCACTTTTAATACCATTAAAAAATTTATAAAAAGCGATCAAAATGTCCGATCAAAACAAAAATGGTACCGATAAAAACTTCAGATCATGTCGCAAAAAATTACCCCTCATACTGGCCCGTACGCGGAAAAATAAAAAAGTTATAGGGGTCAGAAGATGACAATTTTAAACGTATAAATTTTCGTGCATGTAGTTATGATTTTTTTCCAGAAGTGTGACAATATCCAACCTATATAAGTAGGGTATCAATTTAACTGTATGAACCTACAGAATAAAGATAAGATGTAATTTTTACCGAAAAATGCACTGCGTAGAAACGGAAGCCCCCAAAAGTTACAAAATGGCATTTTTTCTTCAATTTTGTCACACAATGATTTTTTTTCCATTTCTACGTGGTTTTTTGGGTAAAATGACTGACGTCACTGCAAAGTAGAATTGGTGGCACAAAAAATAAGTCATAATATGGATTTTTAGGTGGAAAATTTAAAGGGTTATGATTTTTAAAAGGTAAGGAGGAAAAAACAAAAATGCAAAAACTGAAAAATGCTGAGTCCTTAAGGGGTTAAAGCAGAAAAGTTTTGCCTTATGTTAATAGCCAAAGTTCTTTACCCTTTATTACTAGTAGCATTGCTAGAGAGTGACTGGGAGGGGGGGGGGGGGGGCGTACCACTCTGACTGGCCTGACCTGGCACTAAATAGCTGCTCTGCAATTATCCCACCACAACCCATCCACCTACCTCAGAAATTAAAAAATATTAAAAACATACTATGCCGCACCATGAATATCCGTATTCTGGAGGCTTTTTTGTCTAATTTTGAGCCCGCTTTCTGTGACGTTGGTTGGCGGAGACTTGAGTTGCTGCGCTGAGGCCGGAGTTTACGTCAGGAAGGAAGACAGAGCACCACCAACAGGCACATAAAAAAATAGTGAAGCCACATAAAAAAAAAAAAATAATTTAAATGGCTCGGTACGTTATCCGCCCCAAAATGTGCATGATGCTGTATTACTATGGAGGGTTTGTTTTTAAGGAAAAAATTTTGTGCCACATATGGGTTATTTACGTAGTCTGTAAAAATTCTTACACAATTATTTGTGCCTTATTCTATTTTAACACAACATTAATTAAAAATTTTTGTAGGTACACCAGCATGTACATGTCCTAAAATTAACAAGGTGTGCAGTGTGTATTTTCAACCTTAAAATTAATAGAATAATTAGTTATATAATAATTTTTTCTATAATTAACATTATTTTGACGTAGTAGCTTTGTTTCATGATGTAGAACGAGAACAGTTGTTAAAGTGGTTGTTAATTTCCTTTTCTGCAGACGTATGCACTTTCTGTAATTCAGGTTGGACCTGGAATACATATGCGACTTTTCAATGGAGATGCAACTTTTTTCTTCATAAATAGCGACTATCGCATGTGATAAATACATGACCACTGCAAAGTAAAACGAATAAAAATTACTACGTGAGCAGATTTCAGAAATGTGCTTTGTAATAAGCAAAAATCAAAAAGTCGCAGCATGTATAGAGAAGCCGTACGTGCGACTTTTTTATGCAAAAAAAAATATTCTACGGAGCTTGATAAATCTCCTTTATAGTGATTCGCTGGTTGCTGCCCTGGCTCTTGTTTAGAAAAGGTTTATCTTCATGAAACAATTCATTTAAATTCTTAAAGAGTTCATATGTGTTTATGTTTCCTGTACTAGTGGTCTTGACATATGTAAGCTGGAAGTATTAGCTACCATATTGGTAACTGACTGAAACATTGCAACATTTTAGGCAATGTATGACATAGTCGTCAAGCTCGATAAGAAGATGGATTTACTCCAGAGAAAGGTATCTGAGATGCACCATACCCGGATGAAGCCACATTTCAAGTCTGTGAGTCACATATATATATTTAGTTTTTGCTTAAGGCTTTTATTGCTTTTAAATTGTATACACTAAACATCCGTATGGTAAAGGCACAGCCAAATGGAATAGCGATCCAGTTGTCAAAAATATTGATACCTAGCATAGAAGCTTATTATACTACTATAGGGTTCACAAATATCCGTTGTGCTGCATGCCATCAGATAGCAAAACTATTACTATTGGAAACCTTCTCATAATAGGGCCAGGTGTATGTTAAGGGGCAACTTAAAGGGGTACTCCACTGGAAAAAATTTTCTTTTAAATCAACTGGTGCCAGAAAGTTAAACAGATTTGTAAATTATTTCAGAAAGGTGCAGCTCACAACAAAAAGTGCGAGGTTATTAAAGCTATAACCGGTCCCCACCGGTGTCAAAGGAAAAATAAAAGTAAAATTTATAGCTTTTACCTCCAAGGACCTCACCATCCAAGGTGCATAATGATATATGTGGAAACGTTAATAAATTATATAGAAAACAGCATCACTGGTATAAAAAAAATGTAATTCGATAAAATGAGTTAACTACACATACAGAGGAACTAATAGATACCCCACTGGGCCCTAGTGGAGTGTCAAATTGTTGAATATATAAATATAGAATGCTAATTGAGCATATATATACAGTCCGATAGTCCGGCACCTATTTTGAGAGTCCCGTTATGGAGCAGATGATTAAAGTGCACTTAATAAGAATATTGCAGAATCAGACTCCAGGTAGTTGATAGAATATATTATATAAACAATATTGGTTGCATTTACAAGGGAGGCATGATGGGAGGAAGTAGATTCTAACTCCTCCTCCTAGCCCTGAAGCCCCGGGAATGGGAGAACGCTAATAAAAGGCCCTAGTAGGGATAGTACCTGGCAAGCCTTGAGGCCCTGATGTGGAGATCGAGCGGGTGAGCGGAAGGGGTGGTTGGAAGAGGCGGTATCTTTGGTGTGTTCCAGGCAGCGCCTGCAGGCTGGTGAACTGTGGACTGCTAATTGCACCCGACGGAGCACGGTGGAGAGCGGGGGGAGCGTGCGATTGGCGCACCCCCAGGCTACGCTCCGGTCACGCTCGGGACGGCAAGGTCCTGGCCAGCTGACGGGATCTCGCGAGAAGACGTGCTGCCGCACGTGACCCTGAACGGGGGGGGGGCACAAGCACCCAGAGCGAGAGAGTGCCGGACCGTGACGGAGATGAGGTGCTGGCGGTGAGCAGCGGGCGTGAGACAGCCGAGAGGTGCGTTGCGAAAGACGGCCTGCTCCTATAGAAGACAGGGGGACACTCGGGATAAGCGGAACCCTTGAAGGTATAGGAAGATACAGGCCAGGAGAATGGCAGCCAGTCCAAGGAAAGACCGTTCTTTACTTTTGACAGTGATTGTTTTCTCTTCCCGCCTGTAGCAGGGCTTGTTCCTGAACTTGTACGCCACTCTCTTTTCCTCAGGAATACCCTGGTAACACGCATGTGCATACTAATGATAAACTATAAGGAATATTACCCGCTGATTGATAACTGAATAGAGGGACATAAATTCTGCAGGAACTTTGAATGCTCCACCCTGTGTTATAGAGACACTGAATGATCCTCTGATATTTTTGATACTGCCTTTCTCCATAGATGCATCATTGAACGATTAGGGAGGATAATAAGAGCAATTGTGAATGTGTAGTTATTGGGAAAAGAGCTGATATTATATGGTTTGGGTAACCCTAAAATTGTATTTCTTGCTCTCTGCTCGCTCCCTTTATGTTGTTTTCCCCTCCCCTCTATGGGGTAAATATCATACTGTCTATATACAGGGAATAGAGTAATAACAGACAGTGTGAGAAATTCTCCGATTGAGATAAAACAAACAGAACTTATTGCAAATATGGGCCCTAGAGATAGAAAATCGACTAGTCCGGTCAAAGATAAGAACACGGTAAAAATGGACAAATACTTGGCTTCGCCAGGGGCACTCCCCAAAAATTGAGGCCAGAACAATGGCAAAATAGAAGACACGATAATGGAGGTCGAAAGGGAGACCGCTAAATCCACTTTGGATACCATATTGGAAGCAATAAATAAATGTAATCACTCTATAGAATCCCTGGCGAACCAATTAGGAGTCATAGGAGGGGATATAAACATAATAAAAGACGATTTAAAAAACATAAAGGAGAGATGTTCAGAAATGGAGGAAAGGATCTCCTCCATAGAGGATGAAGTGCAAATAGTTAGAGAGCAGGTATTAAAAATAACCAATGAAAACAAAATACTGAATGAAAAAGCAACAGATCTAGAAGATCGCTCCAGAAGGAGCAATCTAAGAATAATTGGTCTCCCAGAGTGAGCTGAAGGTGATGATCTAACTGGGTTCTTGCAAAACTGGATATTTTCACTTTGTGATAAGGAAAAATTGTCATTGTTCTTCCACATAGAGTACCCAGCCAGGCTCCTCCGGCTGGAGGACGCCCAAGGGCAATAATAGTCAAGCTACTGAATGCTAGGGACCGAGACACCATCTTGCAGATAATAAGGGGGGAAAAAGAAGTTATGTTTGATGATAAACGTTTAATGGTATTTCCAGATTATGTGACAGAAACACAAAAAAAGAGTAATATATAAAATGGTTAAAAAAAGGTTGTATCAAAATGGAGTTACATTTTCATTATTATTCCCTGCGAGACTCCGTGCCAGGTATAATGAACAAAATTTTTTCTTTAATGATGTAAAGGATGTAACGGAATGGATGAATAAACAGGGCCTTAAAAATATATCAGAAGTATAGAGCTGGGGCAAAGGGCTAGGAAACATGCAAGGCAAGAGGCTTGCCAAATTTTGGGGCAAGTCACAGGGGGGGATAGGTAGGGAGGGGGGCGTTAGGGGGGAAGGTAGGGAGGGGGTGGGAGGGGGGTAAAGGGCCTAACATTTGTAAGAGTACAGAGAGTAAAGAGAATATTGGTTGCATTTCTCACCGCCTGCAGCCGCCTGGTTCTCACTGGTGTGGACCAATGTATTGCGGCTGTTGTATGCTCTCCCGTATGTCCACAGAATGGTAAGTAGCGATCTCACACTGGGTTCGTAGTCCCGGCATTTGAGGAGTTAACCCAGGCTTCAGGCTTCCGCCTTGTCTGGTGGCATCTCACCTCCCACATCTCTCGTATCCCAGATCTCCACGTGGGACGCCGCTCCCGTGTATGCTGAAACCCCTGCCGGAGTGTCGGCTTTGTCACCATCAGCTACCAGCCGTAGAGCGGTCGCAGGCTATTGCACAGAACACTGCGCCGTACCCCACTGCCATTGGGGTTACGAACCCAGTGTGAGATCGCTACTTACCATTCTGTGGACATACGGGGGAGAGCATACAACAGCCGCAATACATCGGTCCACACCAGTGAGAACCAGGCGGCTGCAGGCGGTGAGAAATGCAACCAATATTGTTTATATAATATATTCTATCAACTACCTGGAGTCTGATTCTGCAATATTCTTATTAAGTGCACTTTAATCATCTGCTCCATAACAGGTGCCGGACTATCGGACTGTGTGTGTGTGTGTATATATGTGTGTGTGTGTGTGTGTGTATATATATATATATATATATATATATATATATATACACAGGGATTTGGAAATCCTATAGCCCGACGCCCTGGACAAGTAGTTTTGGGTGTCGGGCAGGTGAATTGTTTATAGATTTAGCCCTGTATCGGGCTAGCAGGGACAGACAGACTTCCCCCTTATTTTTCTTTAATGTCGGCGTGAGGCGCAGGAGCCGATGGAAGTCTACACCTCACACCGGGGCTCAGAGTGTATGGAGGGGGCGGCGGCCTCCAGCTGACCGCAGAGCCCCCTTATCTCCCCTCCCGGAGGATGGACGGAGCTCAGAAGACACAGCAGGGGGAGAGAAAGGATGTAGACAGCTCCGTGCACAGCTCCATCCCCCGCACACAGCTCCATCCCCCGCACACAGCTCTATCCCTCCCCCTCCCCTGCTCTGTCTAGACAGGACCTAATCCACCACGGGGAGGTTGCTTGTTTGCACGGGGAAAGCACAGAGCAGGGGGGGGGAGGGGGAGGACGGAAATCTCACCTCACACCGGCGGTGACTACAGTTCTGATGTCCACTCATGGCGGCTCAGGTGAGGAGGCCGAGAATACAGGCGGCGGCAGGAAGGGTGGTTGTATATGTATGGTGTGAGTGTATGTGTGATGTGTGTATAATGTATGATGGGGGGGGGCAGCGGCAGGTGTATGTATGATGTGTGCATATGTATGGTGTATATCAGTGTTTCCCCACCAGGGTGCCTCCAGCTGTTGCAAAACTACAACTCCCAGCACGCCCTGGGCATGCTGGGAGTTGTAGTTTTGCAACAGCTGGAGGCACCCTGGTGGGGAAACACTGGTGGATATGTATGGTGTGAGTGTATGTGTGTATGATGTCTATGTGTGCTGTGTATGTAATGTATAATGTCTAAGTGTGATGTGTATGTAATGTATGATGTGTGTATAATGTCTGTGTGATGTGTATGTAATGTATAATGTGTGTATAATGTCTAAGTGTGATGTGTATGTAATGTATGATGTGTGTATAATGTCTATGTGTGATGTGTATGTAATGTATGATGTGTGTATAATGTCTATGTGTAATGTGTATGTAATGTATAATGTGTGTATAATGTCTATGTGTGATGTGTATGTAATGTATGATGTGTGTATAATGTCTATGTGTGATGTGTGTGTAATGTATGATGTGTGTATAATGTCTATGTGTAATGTGTATGTAATGTATAATGTGTGTATAATGTCTATGTGTGATGTGTATGTAATGTATGATGTGTGTATAATGTCTATGTGTGATGTGTGTGTAATGTATGATGTGTGTATAATGTCTATGTGTAATGTGTATGTAATGTATAATGTCTATGTGTAATGTGTATGTAATGTATAATGTGTGTATAATGTCTATGTGTGATGTGTATGTAATGTATGATGTGTGTATAATGTCTATGTGTGATGTGTATGTAATGTATGATGTGTGTATAATGTCTATGTGTAATGTGTATGTAATGTATAATGTGTGTATGATGTGTGTGTAATGTGTATGTAATGTATAATGTGTGTATGATGTGTGTGTGATGTGTATGTAATGTATGATGTGTGTATAATGTCTAAGTGTGATGTGTATGTATGTGATGTATGATGTGGGGTGGGCAGCGGTGGGTGTATGTATGATGTGTGCATATGTATGGTGTATATGTATGGTGTGATTGTATGTGTGATGTGTGTATGAAGTCTGGCTATGTGTGATGTGTATGTGATGTGTGTATGTGATGTATGATGTGGGGGGGCAGCGGCAGGTGTATGTATGATGTTTGCATATGTATGGTGTGAGTGTATGTGTGTATGTAATGTATGATGTTGGGGGGGGCAGTGGCGGGGGGGTGTATGTATGATATGGGGGCAGTGGCTGGTGCATGTATGATATATGTATGACATGAATGTTTTGTATAGGAGCGGACTGTCACATCGGGCATTAGGGCAGTTGTGTCATCTAATTTTATTTATTTTTAGTTGCACCCGCACTAAATTTCCCCCCCAGAATCCCCCCCTTCATACTCACCCGCCAACCAAGAGCCCCACGGATGCACACAAACACGCCCGAACCAAAACTACAACTCCCAGCATGTTGGACCATAACCTAAACTGTAGAACTATAAAGTGTAACATGGTGGGAGTTGTGGTTTTGGTTCGGGTCAGCAGCAGAGCCATAGGCTGCATCAGGGCATGCTGGGTGTTGTAGTTTTGGTTTGGGTCAGCTGCAGAGCCATAGGCTGCATCAGGGCATGCTGGGTGTTGTAGTTACTAACTGCAATTCCCAGTATTCCCTGACACAGACTATGGCTCTGCAGCTGACACAAACCAAAAGTACAACTCCCAGCATGTTACACAATAACCTTAACTGTACTATACAGTGCAACATGCTGCAACACCCAAACAACCATTGGCTGTATCAGGGCATGCTGGGAGTTGTAGTTATCTAGTAACTAAATGCAACTTCCAGCATTTTCTGACACAAAATGCAGCACATAAACTGGAGAAGCAGAACACCCCCCCCCCACCCCCCCAGTAACACATAAGTCCCTATTGAGACTGAAAAAAAGTGATTAAAATATTTTAAAAAGTGCGTATACATGTGAATAAGCCCCTTTCCTAATAAAAGTTTCCAATTTTCTTTAAATAAAAATAATGTACAAAAATAAACATAAGTGGTGTCTCTGCATGTGGAAATGTCCAGACTATTAAAATATAATGTTAATTAAACCGTACGGTGAACGGTGGAAATGTAAAGAATAGTCCAGAATTGTTCATTTTTGGTCACTTCATATTAGAAATTTTTTATGGTGATCAAAAAGTTACATCTAGACTTTTCTGGGCTTGGCTCAGGCGTAAGAGGAAATACAGCTCTCCCGCCGCTAATAGCCTGACATGCTGCGATCACCGTGGCCGCTATTAAACCATTAGATCACCGCTGTCAGCAATGTCTAAAGGGTCTTATATCCATCCCTGGTGGTCTAGTGGGGGGGATCAGACTATTTTGGTGGAAATTATTTTATCTACCAGGACAAGTGGATTTTCTTGAGGGACAAGTAGATTGTGTTCCGCTTTAGTCCCTTGGACAAGTAGTTTTTTTTTAAATTTCCACACCCCTGATATATATATATATATATATATCATTCTATATTTATATATTCAACAATTTGACACTCCACTAGGGCCCAGTGGGGTATCTATTAGTGCCTCTGTATGTGTAGTTAACTCATTTTATCGAATTAAGTTTTTTTTATACCTGTGATGCTGTTTTCTATATAATTTATTAATGTTTCCACATATATCATTTTGCACCTTGGATGGTGAGGTCCTTGAGGTAAAAGCTATAAATTTGACTTTTAGATTTGTAAATTAATTCTATAAAAAAAAATCCCAATCCTTCCAGTACTTATCAGCTGCTGTATAATACACAGGAAGTTCTTTTCTTTTTGAATTTCCTTTCTGTCTGACCACAAGTGCTCTCTGTTGACACCTCTGTCCATGTCAGGAACTGTCCAGAGCAGGAGCAAATCCCCATAGCAAAGCTATCCTGCTCCAGACACTTCCTAAAATGGACAGAGGTGTCAGCAGAGAGCACTTGTGGTCAGACAGAAAAAAAATTCAAAAAGAAAACTTCATGGGCCTCATTTACTAACGTGATTCTGACTCTTTGTGGGGTTTTGCGCCTAAATTCTGTTCTGTCGCAGGGACCATGCGACAGAAAAAACCTGACCGAATCTGAATCACTCGGAGTGAAAAAAAAACTACAAAATGGGCGTTTTTTGGGGGAAAAGGGGCGTGTTCCCTACATTTCATCCAAAATCACTCGTTTTTTCTGAAAATCACTCCGAAAATCATGTGAATTTTCTGGGAAGAAAACCCGACACTTTAAAGCATGTATAAAGTTTCAGAAAGTGGTGTAAATTCTCTGGCTGTTTGTTCTTTTGCCTGCCTCATCTTTTTGAAGCGATTCTTGTAATTGTTAATTTTTTTTTTTTTTTTTTTTTTGCACAATTCAATTATTAAGCAACGTTTTAGCTTTAGCAAGTCTTTGCAACATAAATTTTTTTTTTTTTTTTTTTTTTTTTTTTTTTTTGGACTTTAGCTATCCAAAAAAGTGTTGGAGATACCTTTTTTATTTAAAATTTCGTAGGGTACCATTTTAAAAAATGTAAATAAAAATGATACAGTAGTAATGGAAAAAATTGTATTTAACGAAATGTATCTTTTTAATAACAACATTTTTATTAATTTTTAAACAGGGATCAATTTGTGTGCAGGCAGGGCAATAAAAATGTAGCCGACAATAATAAAAATGTAGTGTGTGTTTTTTACTTTTTAATTTTTTTTCTTCTACATTTTTAGGTAGTACTACTACTCCCAGCATGGAACACACTTTTCCATGATTGGAGTAGTAGTACCAGTACTAATAGACACATTGCAATCCTCATGTATAATGTATAGATGCGGCCGCTCTTCTATGGTCCCCTGCACTGTCGTATATATATATACACATATTTATATTTCCCACAGAGAGCTGTGATTGGCGAGATGGTTCCAGCCAATCACAACTCACACTCTCTCGCTATCGCTCTCGCTCTCTCGCGCTCTCTCTCTCTCGCGCTCTCTCTCTCTCGCGCTCTCTCTCTCTCGCGCTCTCTCTCTCTCGCGCTCTCTCTCTCTCGCGCTCTCTCTCTCTCTCGCGCTCTCTCTCTCTCGCGCTCTCTCTCTCTCGCGCTCTCTCTCTCTCGCGCTCTCTCTCTCTCGCGCTCTCTCTCTCTCGCGCTCTCTCTCTCTCGCGCTCTCTCTCTCTCTCTCTCTCTCTCTCTCTCTCTCTCAAATATCAATAGTTTTATATAAACTATATAATTCACTAGCGCTCAAATGGTGTGGGGAAAAGATGAATATATATACGTAACTATGATTCTGATTACCGCCTTGTATAAAAAAGGGTCCCTGTTTCCCATATAATAGTAAAAATATAATAAATAAATATATACACTGGCGCAACAGACATAGTTAAAAGAATTATTATAATTTATTTGGTTACATGTTTAAAAATGACACAAAATGTTGCACACAGCCCAGGTATTGGATCGTTCCCCTGTCAGTAACTGGATGTTGTATTCTTTTGCCACAGTTCCTGTATTGCCAAGAGAGTTATATATATACATTTATAAAATGCCAAATAAAATATTTTATGGCTGTAAAAATATTTATAGAAGTTGGCTATACGCACCTATTACTGCTATGCTGATTTGTATGTGACGAATTCCCCTGATAAAATCGTGGAGAAAGTAGTATGTGCAAATAAGGTGCGTCTATATATAGGAAATAAATGTAATTCGTTACCTTTAGCAACTAAGAAAAATGAACACTTTAAATGTGCACTGTAAGGATGTTTTTTGGACAATCCGCAGTCCCTTAGTGATGTCACTCATGCCAAACAATCCACCAACGTGCAGTCAAGCGGAACCGGGTACGGTAGAGACGTCACCGGCCGGGGCAGTCTCCCGCCCGGTCCCAACATTAGAAGATACACAAAGACACTCCTGAAGGAATCCGCACGGGACCAGAACTTAAGTTGTCCGGATTGAAAAAGTTCTTCCTACTCGCAGGTACCCCACTTACTATTGTGCTCCAGAGGGAACACGTACGGAGTATATACTGGAGTCTCATGTAATATATTTTACCACACAGAAACATTTCTAATCAAGCACACGGATGCTACAACTTACTAAGCAACTCAAATTGATATCTTCCTCGACTTATTTGGAACAACCCCAACGTATTAGGGTAAGAAGCGGTGCACATTTAAAGTGTTAATTTTTCTTAGTTGCTAGGGGTAACGAATTACATTTATTTCCTATAGACAGTGCTACCTCCTCCACGATTTAATCAGGGGAATTCGCCACATACAAACCAGCATAGCAGTAATAGGTGCGTATAGCCAACTTCTATAAATATTTTTACAGCCATAAAATATTTTATTTGGCATTTTATAAATGTGTATATATATAACTCTCTTGGCTATACAGGAACTGTGGCAAAAGAATACAACATCCAGTTACTCACAGGGGGAACAATCCAATACCTGGGCTGTGTGCAATATTTTTTGTCATTTTTAAACAAGTAACCAAATAAATTATAATAAATCTTTTAACTATATCTGTTGCACCAGTGTATATATTTATTTATTTAAGTTTTTACTACTCTATGGGAAACAGGGACCCGTTATTATACAAGGCAGCATTTAGAATCATAGTTATGAATATATATTGATCTTATCCCCACACCATTTGAGCGCTAATGAATTATACAGTATATATAAACCTATTGATATTCTCCAGAGAGCTGTGATTGGCTGGATCCATCTGGCCAATCACAACTCTCTGCGGGAAATATGAATATGTGTGTGTATAAATATGTGTGTGTGTGTGTGTGTGTGTGTGTGTGTGTGTGTATGTATGTGTGTGTATATATATATAATTTATATTAATATAGCAGTACAGGGGACCATAGATGAGCGGCCACCCGCATCTATTCATTATACAGGAAGATCACTGCGGGTGTCAGGAGTGATACCCACTGTAATCTGTTCTTAACTGCAAGTACTACTACTCCCAACATGGAGCACACTCTGCTCCATGCTGGGAGCTGTAGTACCTGCATTAATAGACAGATCGCAACAGGTGTCAGAAGTTACACTCGCTGCCATCTGTCTATTAATGCAGGTACTTCAGCTCCCAGCATGGAGCAAAAGTGTGCTCCATGTTGGGAGCTGTAGTATCTGCAGTTAAGGAAAGATCACAGTGGATGTCACTCCTGACACTCGCCGTGATCTTCCTGTATAATGTATAGATGCGGCCGGCCGCTCTTCTATGCTCCCCTTCACTGACGTATATATACACCTATTCATATTTCCCACAGAGAGTTGTGATTGGCTGGAACCATCTGGCCAATCACAGCTCTCTGCGGGAAATATGAATACGTGTGTGTGTGTGTGTGTGTGTATGTATGTGTGTATATATATATATATATATATATATATATATATATAATATATACACGGCAGTGCAGGGGACCATAGAAGAGCCGCGAGCCGCATCTTAAATTGTTTTTTTTTCCTTCACTACTGTATCTTTTTATTTTAGTTTAGTTTTTTAATGGTACCCTACGAAATTATATTAAAAAGGGTATCTCCATCACTTTTTTTGGATCGCTAAAGTCCAAAAAAGAATAAAAACCGCCGGCAAAAATGCCAAAGTTAAAACCCACATGTCGTTTTTAAAACAAGTAGAAACTTAGCCTTATGGATGCAACAGATTTTACCGTGCAACAGAAATTACCGTGCGACAGAACCATGCGCCAGAAATTACCGTGCGACAATTTTTCCCTGCGACAAAAAATATCGGAAAAAGTTTGACAGATTAGCAAATACCAAGTGAAAAAAATGAAGAAACCACAAAACAGAAACACAAGCAGACACTCCACTCTTAATAAATGAGACCCCATGTGTATTATACAGCAGCTGATAAGTACTGGAAGGATTGGGATTTTTCTCTATCTGCTCCTTTGGGGGACACAGACCGTGGACACAGACCGTGGGTGTATGCTGCTGTCTCTAGGAGATGTGACACTATGGTAATAAAAAAGGTCGACTCCTCCCAGCAGGATATACCCGCCTTCAGGCCCTGAGCTAATCAGTTTAAGCTTAGTGTCTGAAGGAGGTGGACATGGTCTGGAATTCTCCAGACCAGGTCTTCTGATTTTTTTGTTTTCCTAGTATAGGGACGTGTTAGTTTTTTATTCCTTTTTCTTTCCTGTTTTCAGGTGGGTACTCAGGGACTCGGGTTCCCTGTTTCACAATTAATAGTAAGGGGGCACAGACATTGCGTATATGCACTGTTCACCCCCCGGTCAGCACCTGGGTTGGTACCTCATGTGTCCGGGTCCCTCTATTTCCCTGCTCACCTCGCTCGCACATAGCAGCCAGGCGTGATGCAGGTAACTAAAGCTGACTGAAGACTTCACTGAAGACCCCATTAGGTAAGTTCTTCTGACTGAGGTAAGTACTTTCCCCCCTTTTCTCCTTAGGTACGGTCTTGCAACCTCTGGAGACCCCCAGTTTTTGGACCACCTTTCAGGTTATGGGGCTGACTTTTACAGGGGCTGGACTGGGGGAGCAGTGGCATCTTAGGGGGCATGTCATCTATGTTTTACATTGGACACTTCACTGTGTGTGTGTGTGGTTACTTGTGTGTGTCCACAGCTCCTTATATGCGGCTGACAGCCGCATCGCTGGTACGGGCCGGGTGCTCTCAGCGCCGGCTTACATTCACTTTCTCCGGCAGTCTCTGACGGCGTATAGGCCGCCTGCTCTATTTCCCCGAGCGCATATGCGGCTGACATGAGTGCTCGGGACAAGGAGCGGGCGCCATTACAGCTTCTTCTCGGCCAGTCTATAGCTCCGCCCACAGGGCTGTCGGAGCTCTTCAGAGGCGCGAAGTAGCCTCCAATTAGCGCCGTGGGTGCGATTTTCAGTTAGAAGGGGCCAATTAGTTAGTGCCTCTGCTTCAGGCACGCCACTCTCTCTCTATTGGCTAGGCTATTTCTTACACTCTAGCTGCACGAAGCAGAGTTCTCCTCACTGCAGCTGCCAGGGGACACAGACTAGGGGGAGAAAGTCTCTTTTCTCATTATGTCCGTACCCAGAGCTGTTCCTCCCTCTAAACAGAAACCTGGTTCGTCAGTGACTTATTTTGTCTGTAATCTAGAGAAAGGAAGGAAGGCGCCTCATGTGCGGGATCAGTAGATCTTGCAGGTGGGGGTAGGGGAAGGTGATTCCCAAGCCGCTTACCGAAGTTGGTTGTGCGCCCACACACAACAAGGTTAGAAGCAGAAGAGATATGAAGGCAGGTCCACTGCAGCCCTCCTGGATAGGTGTAGAATCAAAGGCGAATGACCAGGGAGTCAGGAGTTTGTCTGGCGCAG
Source organism: Hyla sarda (assembly GCF_029499605.1). NCBI lineage: Eukaryota > Metazoa > Chordata > Amphibia > Anura > Hylidae > Hyla > Hyla sarda. The sequence continues at coordinate 245,095,698 of NC_079190.1, forward strand.
AGAGGAACCATCAGACAGCCAAGTAAAATCAATGGATTTATTAGATGCAACGCGTTTCGCTGCGCATGCGCAGCTTCATCAGGCATGATCAGGCCTGATGAAGCTGCGCATGCGCAGCGAAACGCGTTGCATCTAATAAATCCATTGATTTTACTTGGCTGTCTGATGGTTCCTCTCTGCGCCAGACAAACTCCTGACTCCCTGGTCATTCGCCTTTTATTTTGTCTGTAAGCACTGTAATACCAAGATGCCTGGTACAAGTGCCTCTACTGAGCCCACTTGCCCTGCCTGCTCCACTGCTCCCCTGGTACCCCCTGATGCCCTTTCGGTTCCGGTGGATTCCTGCCGCTCCACCAGCCTGGGTTTCTTCCCTGACCCAGTATAGGGCTGACTTGACCCAAGTCTCCCGTTCGGTGGCCGAGGCCTCACGGGAAGTGGTATCCGCCTTGAAGGGGTCTTCCTTGCGCAGGGCCTCTGAGAGGGCCCGCTCCTCGTCTCCACATACTTCAAGCTCTCACAACCGTACTAGGGGTGCCTCGTCTGACTCTTCCATTGAGTCTTCAGATAGACATGGGCGTTCCCCTTGTGGGTCCCGCCCCCCCGTCATCTGGGCACAAATGTCGCTCCTCCAGAGGACGTTCTCGGAGTCGCCGCTCTGCCACGCCAGAGCCGCGTACCCGGTCAGGGTCGCCCTCCTCCAGGACTGCCTCTACTCGTTCACATTCTCCTGGTGAACTGGCGGACAAGGCTTCCGAGCCGGCATCTGACTCAGAGGACCGCTCGGATTCAGTTGAAACGGTGAACTCATTGGTGACAGCCATAAGAGACACCTTTCACTTAGAGGACCCAGGACCTTCAGATGTCACTCCAGGAGTATCCTTTCATCGTGCTAAGCCAGCACCTCAAAGGTTCAGCTCTCACGCTCACTTTGACGACATTCTGGAATCTGCATGGAAACATCCAGACAAGAGGTTCCTGGGAATCAAGAAGATTCAAGAACGTTATCCATTTGACAAGGACATTGTCACTAAGGTGGCTTCCCCTCCCTCAGTGGATCCACCAATCTCCTGGATCTCTAAGGCGACTACACTGCCACTGGCAGATGCAGCTGCTTCAAGGATTCCTTTTACGGGTGACCGTCTTTTTGGCAAGCACCATGATGAGATTATCTCTGAGGCGACGGGAGGTAAGAGTTCCTTGTTGCCTCAAAATAAGGCTCGCCCTACTTCCCAAAGGAAGTACTCTTCCTTTCGGTCCTTTAGGACCTTTGGCTCCAGCAAAGGGTCCGGGCAGGCGCCTTCGCGGGACAAGAAGGCTCCCTCGTTCCGGGCGCGCCCGTCTTGGAAGTCGGACTCCAACTGGTCCGGCCGTTTTGCGCCCAAATCAGGCAACCGCAAACCCACTTCTGCATGAAGTGAGTCCCCCACCCGCGGTTTCTTCTTGGGTGGGAGGTCGTCTCTTATTTTTTCGAGACATCTGGACCTCACACATTCAGGACTCTTGGGTCAGGGACGTGGTGTCCAACAGTTACCGAATCGAATTTGCCTCCCTTCCGAGGGATCGCTTTTTTTCGATCCCGGGCCCCCCGGTCTCCTCTGGCGAAGCAATTTCGAGAGGCTCTCCAGTCTCTGCTTCTCCAGGGTGTTATCGTTCCCGTTCCTCCAGGGGAACGGTTTCGGGGTTTCTATTCAAATCTTTTTGTGGTTCCCAAGAAGGACTGTCCTGTGCGTCCAATCCTAGACCTCAAGTGTCTCAACCGTCATCTTCTTATCCACCACTTCCGAATGGAATCTCTCCGTTCGGTGGTGGCGTCCCTGGAACAAGGGGAGTTTCTTTCATCGGTGGACATGAAGGATGCCTACCTCCATGTGCCAATATTTCCAGGCCATCATCGGTACCTACGCTTTGCGGTTTCGGAGGGGCATTTTCAATTCGTAGCCCTCCCCTTTGGTCTGGCCACGGCTCCTCGGGTCTTTACCAAGATCCTTGCGCCAGTGATAGGCCTGTTACGGTCGAGGGGAGTCTCGGTGATACCCTACCTGGACGACCTTCTCATCAAGGCTCCAACCAGAGCCCAGACTCTGGAGAATGTGAACGTCACTCTCCACACTCTGGATCGCTTCGGGTGGATGGTCAACCGGGACAAGTCAGTCCTCTGTCCTACCCAGTCTCTAACCTTCTTGGGACTTCAATTCGAAATGGCCTCTGCCCGAATTTGCCTCCCGCCGGACAAACGTCTGGCGCTTCTGTCGGGGGTCTGCTCCCTTCGGACCCAGGTCTCAGTCCCCATCCGCACTTGTATGGAAGTCCTGGGTCGGATGGTGGCAACTATGGAGGCCGTACCCTTTGCCCAGTTTCATTACCGCTCCCTTCAACTGGCGATTCTCTCTCGATGGGACAGGTCTCGTCTGTCCCTCGATCGTCAGATTGTTCTCCCTCGCAGGGTCCGTCAGTCTCTGCTCTGGTGGCTCCACTCCCCCCTTCTTCTCCAAGGACGGTCACTTCCCCTTCACTGGCAGGTTGTTACAACGGATGCCAGCCTGTCGGCTGGGGCGGTGTGTTCAGGGATTGGATGGTTCAGGGACTCTGGTCTCCCCGAGAGGACCTTCTTCCGATAAACAAACCTATTGGAATTACGGGCGATTCTTCTTTGTCTTCTTCATTGGGAGTCCCGGCTTCAGTCCCGTCCTGTCCGCGTCCAGTCGGACAACACCACGGCCGTGGCGTACATAAATCGACAAGGCGGCACTCGCAGCTCTGCAGCCATGGCCGAGGTGACAAGATTCTCATCTGGCCATTTCGGCGATTCACATTCCAGGAGTGCTCAACTGGGAAGCGGACTTCCTCAGTTGGTCCTCACCCGACCCCGGCGAGTGGTCTCTACATCTGAGGCATTCCGGACGTGGACCTCTTCGCGTCCCGACACAATCGGAAGATCCTTCCTTTTGTGTCCAAGTCCCGGGACCCTCAGGCTCTGGCCGTGGACGCCCTAGTGATTCCTTGGGCGGGGTTTGCCCTACCCTATCTGTTCCCTCCCCTTCCGCTCTTTCCCAGGGTTCTGAGGAAGCTCAAAATAGAGGATGTCCCCGCCATTCTGGTAGCTCCAGATTGGCCCCGAAGGTCGTGGTCCTTTTTGCCTAAGGTAGTTTCGGCCTTTCATCTCAATGAGGACATTGTCCTCCCATCTTTTTGTCCTGCTCCTTCTCATCCTAAGGAGTGCTTACTACACAAGCTGGATGTAGTTCGGGCTGTTCGGTCTTATCGCTCCATCACTTCTGCGTTTCGTCAGTGCAATTCCTTTTTCGTTCTTACGGAAGGTCGTCGCAAGGGACAACCTGCTTCCAAGGCCACCATTTCTCGGTGGATTCGGTCCGCCATTTCGGAAGCCTATCGCTTTAAGGGGAAGATTCCTCCTTTCAGGGTTGTGGCTCATTCTACCCATTCTGTTGGGACATCCTGGGCTCTCCAGAATAGAGCCTCGGCCTCGCAGATTTGCAAGGCGGCTACCTGGTCCTCTTTGCACACTTTCTCGAGGTTCTACAGAGTTCATACTTTTGCATCGGCTGATGCTAGTCTGGGTCGTAAAGTGTTGCAGGCGGCCGTGGATCGGCCGTCTGCCTGACTGCTTATCTGCCCACCCAAGTGACGGCTTTGGTATATCCCATGGTCTGTGTAACCCAATGGAGCCGATAGAGAAAAGGAGATTTTGTTTACTTACCGTAAAATCTCTTTCTCGGAGGATCCATTGGGGGGACACAGCTCCCACCCTTTTTGGGGTTTCCTTTGGTTCTGTGTCCGAGGGTGTGTTCAGTTATGTTTTTTCTTCTGGTTCTCGGACAGTTTGGGGTTTTTCTTTGACCTGTTGGTCTCCTCCTATTGCTCTGGAACTTAAACTGATTAGCTCAGGGCCTGAAGCCGGGTATATCCTGCTGGGAGGAGCCGACCTTTTTTATTACCATAGTATCACACCTCCTAGAGACAGCAGCATACACCCACGGTCTGTGTCCCCCAATGGATCCTCCGAGAAAGAGAGATTTTACGGTAAGTAAAAAAAAATCTCCTTTTTTAATACAAGTAATTTGCAAATCTGTTTAACTTTCTGGCACTAGTTGATTTAAAAGAAAATGTTTTCCAGTGGAGTACCCCTTTAAGTGGTATAACTTGCAGCAGCAATTCTTCATTAATACTGGTTTTAAAGCTGTTCTGTAGCAGCAGTATGTTTAGTAAAGTAGTATCTCTGTACCTGGAGAATTTTAGTTTGCACTTTGCCATAATGTTTCTGCATTTTTTAGCATGTATCACAAGTAATGCCTACTAAGCTCTGAGCTATTGGCCCCATGCACAAGCATGTCAGAGAAAGCAAAGCTGGGTTGAGTTGCTTGTGCATGAGCCTTTAACTTCAGAATTTAGTGGGCATTACTTGTGATGCATGCTCTCTCTTTCTCTCTCTCAGTTATTTTGTTTGAGTCTTCCACCTCCCTCATATCTACATGGCTATGCAAGCTGTGATTTCCTATATTACCTGCTCTGACCACATTCCATGTTCAGAAGCAGGTTAGCAGGAAGTAATAGAAGAAAGGGAGTGGAGAAACATGGCTGTAGTAGAAGAACACACACAGGGTTATTTGCAGTTGTTTGTTCTGAAGATACATAAATTCTGCATATGAGCTGTATATGCAAAAATGTCAACAGTGCTTCATTTTGATGCATTTGGACAAATCAAAAATGGTTACAAAAGTGAACATACCTTTTTAATGAACATTTTGTTCATTAAATTTTTTTTCTGTACAGAGGCCAGTTAACTTTCAACCTAGAGGTACTCAGCCCCATGTCCAGGGTCTTACGAGGTTACGGAAACTAAACCAAGGAGTCCCAAGCTCACTGATTATACAGCCTCCAAGAAACCCTCCAAGCCATCCACAAAAGCCTGAAGAGGAGAGAAAACTGCACCATCAAAGCATCCCGAAATTTAAACCTGTTACTTCAATACCCCTTCCAATAGAATCTCAACAGACTCTGCACAGATCAAGTCCACCGCTGCCCACCATTGTATCGACCCATTCTTTGCAGTCAATCATTACAGTATCAGATGAAGATAACAGAGAAGTAAAAATTGAAATTTTGCCAGAAAGTACTTGTTCTTCTCCACCAATTATCACTGCACCTCTTGCAACTTCATCAGTGGGTCAAAAAAAACCTGAGGGAATGGCTGCAGAGATTGAGTCAGTGTTAGTGCCATGCATGCCTGTGCAAACAAATATTATCAGTGAAGAGCTACCATCATCTTCAGTTCAGATGGTTCCAATATATGGTGAGTTTATGGCACCCCTTTTCCCCAAAAATACCACCACAATAAGATTGTTACAGTAGTTAATTTTTTAGGTATAGCCAATAATTTTTACATTATTTTTCACAATTGATGTGTACCTGATGTTTTCTCCAAATTCATCTTAAGTAGTAAAGGTGTACTCCGACGGCAGGAGAAAAAAAAAAAACATAAAAACACTGCAGAAACATATATAAGTCCCCGTCCAGAGCTTTTGCAGAACATCTCATTTTCTTGAGGGGTATTGCTGAATCAGTGAGATCGAAGCACCTGCTGTTTTCAGTCTCTGACTGGCTTGTTTCAGTTTTTATGGTCTTCAGTTTTATCTCAGGGATGTGGAATTCCTATCGCCCGACGCCCGGGACTAGCAGTTTTGGGCGCTGGGCAGGTGAATTTGTCCGGCCCTTAGCCCGGCTTCGGGGAAGCAGGGCCGGACCTGACAAGTGCGGTGGCGATCTGCAGTCTGTATGGAGCGGGCTACCGACTCCTGCCCGCTCCATACTCTGCTGCCTCCGACAATAAAAAACTGTATCCTCGGAAGCAGAGCAGGGGAGATGAGAAGCTGTGTACAGTATTTGTCCTCTCTCCACTGCTCTGCAGACGTGCGGGGGGAGATGAGGGGCGTGTCTTCTTGCTCCCGTGCAGACCTGCGTCCTCTGCCTTCACTCCCCCCAGCTGTAGCTTCGGAGAGCTGAGGGGAGGAGGCGCGTCTGCACGGGGAGATGCATGCGGCGCTCTGCAGTATGTATGGAGCAGGCTCGGGATTCCTGCCCGCTCCATACTCTGCAGCCCCCGGCTGTTCTCAGTAGCCGGCGGCCGCCGCTAATGGCCAGCATGCGGCGATCGCCGCGGCTGGCTATTAACTCTTTAGATCGCCGCTGTGAAAGCTGACAGCAGCGTCTAAAGGGACATGTGAATGCTCCCTGGTGGGAGCAGCGCGATCGCGGGGGGCGATCCACTATAGAGGTAGCCGGAGGACTTATCTCTGTTTCCTTATGTCCAAGCTCAGTCATTGATAGAGCCTGGTCCAGCCAGGATCTATCAATGGATCACAGAGCTCACAGATTAATAGAGTTCAATAGAATCTATTCATCTGTCTGAGGAATATAATGATTCCTCATAAGTCTAATAAAGTGTAAAAAAAAAATAAAAAAGTTTTAATAAAAGCTTGAAAGACACATTAACCTAGTGGTCTTCAAACTGTGCCCCTCCAGATGTTACAAAACTACAATTCCCAGCATGCCAGGACAGCCTGGGAGTTGTAGTTTTGCAACATCTGGAGGGCCACAGTTTGAAGACCGCTGCATTAACCCCTTCCATGTTAAAAGTTCAAATCACCCCCTTTTCCTATTTAAAAACATGCAAACATAAAAAAAATAAACATATTTGGTATCGCTTCGTGCGTAATTGTACAACCTATTAAAATATAACATTATGTATCCCGTACGTAAATGTAAAAAACTACCAAACCACAGATTTGCAATTTTATAATATCCCATAAAAAAAAGTTAAAAAGCGATTAAAAAGTCAGATCAATGCCAAAATGGTACCGATACAAAAAACAGATTATGGCGCAAAACATGAGCCCTCATACAGCCTGGTATGCGGAAAAAAAATAAAGCTACAGGGGTTAAAAATGGCAATTAAAATAATTAGAAAACGTTCAGAATTAGTAAAACATGACGTAAACTATACAAATCTGGTATTGCTGTAATCAGGCGGCCTAAAGTATAAAAATAACATGTTACCTCAACCACAAGGTAAATGGCGCAGAAAAGAAAAACACCAAATCTGCAAAATTATCTTTTACTATTTCAATATCACTTCCCCAAATATATATATATTTTTTGGTTCAGAGAATGTTATTGAAAAATTTAAAGATATCATTATAGTAGGTAGTTATGGCTAATATAGGGTGAGGAGGAAAAAATGAGTGCGTAAAAGCGAAAATTGGCCGGGACAAGTGGATCGTCATGAGGGACAAGTAGATTTTGCTCCATTTTAGTCCCGTGGACAAGTAGTTTTTTATAAAATTTCCACACCCCTGTATCTTCTTCCACTGCCCCACAGAGCCTCTGCCAACTTAAGTTCTCTCACCACATTGTTTCATAGAGACCTTCCACTTTGCATCCTCCATGTCTGTCAACACCTTTTGTTCTTCCACCCGAAGACACAGAATCCTTGCCACCTTATGATTTTCCACTGCCTAAACAAGCCTGCAACTTTGTAGATTTCTTATACACTGGGGCAAAAAAAGTATTTATTAGCCACCAATTGTGCAAGTTCTCCCACTTAAAAGATGATACTGGAAGCAAGTGAAACAAGTCCGGGATTCGTCGGCACAGAACGTCAGTAAGAAGACTCGATCAAAACAGTATAATAAACTGTATCTTTATTCCAATGGCCAATAAACGCGTTTTGAGACTCTTGCCATTTTTTTTCAGTGTTACAAGGCTCATACATATGTTAAAACCATGCACTATTTATATGCAAAAAGGCGCTAAAACACAACCTGCTTAATGAGTCGCAATGTACAACGTAACACTGTGAAGGAAGTGCAGGGAGATGACGTCCAGTGCTCTACTACTTTTATTCAACCCCTTTTTTTATGAATGAATTAGGACTTGTTTACACCGGACGTCATCTCCCTTCACTTCCTTCAACGTGTTACGTTGTACATTGCGACTCATTAAGCATGTTGTGTTTTAGCGCCCTTTTTGCATTTAAATAGTGCATGGTTTTAACATATGTATGAGCCTTGTAACACTGAAAAAGAAACGGCAAGAGTCTCAAAACGCGTTTATTGGCCATTGGAACAAAGATACAGTTTATTATACTATTTGGATCCAGTCTTCTTACTGACGTTCTGTGCCGACGAATCCCGAACTTTTTTCACTTGCTTCCAGTATCTTCATATCGCTGGGGATCTCCTGAACACCCACTCTCGGACGGCTGCAATGTCTCTACAGGCTTTAACAGGTGGTTGCGTCAGGCACACAACCCCCAAAGGTGAGTGCAATCACCCTTGTTATCTACCCCCCAGTGATAACATACTATCCCATGAGAAGCTCTGCTGTGCTTTTTACCCAGACAGATTTACTTAAAAAGATGAGATGACTGTAATTTTCATCATAGGTATACCTCAACTATGAGAGACATAATGAGAAAAAAAATCCATAAAATCACATTGTCTGATTTTAAAGAATACATTTGCAAATTATGGTGGAAAATTTGTATTTGGTCAATAATAAAAGCTCATCTGACAGAGGTAAAATGTTTTCTGTAAATCTTCATAAGGTTTTCACACACTGTTGCTGGTATTTTGGCTCATTCCTCCATGCAGATCTCCTCTAGAGCTGGGATGTTTTGGGGCTGTTGTTGGGCAACACAGACGTCCAACTCCTTTAACCCCTTAAGGACTCAGGGTTTTTCTGTTTTTGCACTTTCGTTTTTTCCTCCTTACCTTTTAAAAATCATAACCCTTTCAATTTTCCACCTAAAAATCCATATTATGGCTTATTTTTTGCGTTGCCAATTCTACTTTGCAGTGACATTAGTCATTTTACCCAAAAATGCACGGCGAAACGGAAAAAAAAATTGTGCGACAAAATCGAAGAAAAAACGCAATTTTTTAACTTTTGGGGGCTTCCGTCTCTACGCAGTGTATATTTCGTTAAAAAAATTACACCTTATTATTCTGTAGGTCCATACGGTTAAAATGATACCCTACTTATATAGGTTTGATTTTGTCGCACTTCTGGAAAAAATCATAACTACATGCAGGAAAATTTATACGTTTAAAAATGTCATCTTCTGACCCCTATATCTTTTTTATTTTTCCACGTACAGGGCGGTATGAGGACTCATTTTTTGCGCCGTGATCTGAAGTTTTTATCGGTATGATTTTTGTTTTGATCAGACTTTTTGATCACTTTTTATTCATTTTTTAATGGTATAAAAAGTGACCAAAATACGCTTTTTTGGACTTTGGAATTTTTTTGCGCATACGCCATTGACCGTGCGGTTTAATTAATGATATATTTTTATAGTTCGGACATTTACGCACGCGGCATTACCACATATGTTAAATTTTTTTTTTTTTTTTTTTTTTTTTTTTACACACTGATCTTCTACACAGATCACAGGCGTGTATTAACACGCCTGTGATCAGTGTTATCGGCGCTTGACTGCTCCTGCCTGGATCTCAGGCACGGAGCAGTCATTCACCGATCGGACACCGGTGAGGCAGGTAAGGGCCCTCCCGGTGTCCTGTCAGCTGTTCGGGACGCGCGATTTTACCGCGGCGGTCCCGAACAGCCCGACTGAGCAGCCGGGTCACTTTCACTTTCACTTTAGAAGCGGCGGTCAGCTTTGACCGCTGCTTCTAAAGGATTAATACCGCACATCGCCGCGATCGGCGATGTGTGGTATTAGCCGCGGGTCCCGGCCGTTGATGAGCGCCGTGACCGACGCGATATGATGCGGGATCGCGGCGCAGGACGTAAATATACGTCCTGCGTCGTTAAGGGGTTAAAGGTTTTCTATGGGATTGAGATCTGGAGACTGGCTAGGCCACTCCAGGACTTTGAAATGCTTCTTACGAAGCCACTCCTTTGTTGTCTGGGCAGTGTGTTTGGGATCATTGTCATGCTGAATGACCCAGCCACGTCACTCAAAATCTCACAATACATGGCACCATTCATTCTTTTCTTTACACGGATCAGTTGTCCTAGTCCCTTAGCAGAAAAACAGTCCCAAAGCATGATGTTTCCAGCCCCATGCTTCACAGTAGGCAGGGGTGTGGAATTTTTTTAAATAATTACTTGTCCAAGGGGCTAAAATGGAGCACAATCTACTTGTCCTGGAACATAAAATAATTTCAACCAAAATAGTCTTTATTAATAGAAACTTAATAGGCAGACCAGTATGTCACCCCATTAGGTGAATTGGGCCCCTGATAAGTAAGTCCGCCCCAATATGTAGGTAGTCCCCCTTCAGGTAGGTACGTCCCCTCATCAGGTAGGTAGGCAGGTAGGGCTCCCCTAGTAAGTAAATAATGCCCCAGATAGATATGCGCCCCCCCCCAATAATGCCCCAGATAGATATGCCCCCCAAAATAGGCAGAGCCCCAGATGGATATGTCTCCCGATTAGGTAGAGCTCCCCCATATGTAGACAGGTCCGCAGATAGATATGACCCCCATTAGGTAGGGCTCCCCAGTAGGTACACAGGCCCCCAGATAGATATGAAACCCCATCAGGTATGGCTTCCTAGTAGGTAGAAAGGCCCCAGATAGATATGACCTCCAGCAGGTAGTAATTTAAACAATTATACCCCCTAAGTCAGTGTTTTTCAACCAGGGTGTATCCAGCTGTTGCAAAACTACAACTCCCAGCATGCACGGACAGCCGATGGCTGTACGGGCATGCTGGGGGTTGTAGTTTTGCAACAGATGAAGGCACTGTGGTTGATAGGTTTGCCCCTAGTGGTAGGCAGGTCCTCCCTGATGTAGTAAGTAGCTAAGTTTGATTAAGTAACTTACTGCTACTTACATCTCTCTGTTCCCTGCAGGGACTTCCTGGCGAAGGTGCGCGCGGTGAGTGACATTATCGAACGTGCCACGCAGGACGTCAGCATTGCGACGTGCTGCATGAAACGTGCGATGACTTCACTCATCGCTCGCACCTCCGCCATGTAGGTTTTTTATAGGCTGCAGCATACAGCTGTGGTGTATAGCATTTTTGTGATGGGGCAAGACAGTCTTTCCCCATCATATGGGAATTCTTCTGGCATTTAGCGCTGCGTGCCCGAAGCAGGGCTAAATGCCTGAAGAATTCACCTGCCCGGCACCCGCATGTCCCAGGTGTCGTGTGATACAATTCCCACATCCCTGCAGTAGGTATGGGGTTCTTTGGATGCAAAACATTCATTCTCATCCAAACATGACGAGTTGAGTTTTTACCAAAAAGTTCTACTTAGGTTTCATCTGACCATATGACATTCTCCCAATACTCTTCTGGATCATCCAAATGCTCTGTAGCAAACTTCAGATGGGCCCGGACATGTACTGGCTTAAGCAGGGACCCATCTGGCACTGCATGATTTGAGTCAATGGCGGCGTAATGTGTTACTGATGGTAGCCTTTGTTACTTTGGTCCCAGCTCTCTGCAGGTCATTCAGTAGGTCCTGCTCTGTGGTTCGGGGATTTTTGCTCACCGTTCTTGGACACCGATCTTGCACGGAGTCCCAGATCGAGGGAGATTATCAGTGGTTTTGAATGTCTTCCAGTTTCTAATAATTGCTCCCACAGTTGATTTCTTCACACCAAGCTGCTTGCCTATTGCAGATTCAGTCTTCCCAGCCTGGTGCAGGGCTACAATTTTGTTTCTGGTGTCCTTCGACAGCTCTTTGGTCTTGGCCATATGGGAGTTTGGAGTGTGATTGTTTGAGGTTGTGGACAGGTGCCATTAATACAGGTAACGAGTGGAAGACAGAGGAGACTCTTAACCTCTTACGGACGCAACTCATTTTCACCTTAAGGACGCAGACCTTTTTTGTAATTCTGACCACAGTCACTTTAAGCATTAATAATTCTAAGATGCTTTAACCGATTATTCTGATTCTGAGATTGCTTTTTCGTGACATATTCTACTTTATTTTGGTGGTAAATTTTCGTCGTTGTTTGCATCCTTTCTTGGTGAAAAATCACAATTTCATGAAAATTTAGCATTTTTCTAACTTTGAAGCTCTCTGCTTGTAAGGAAAATGGATATTCAAAATACATTTTAGATTGATTCATAAATACAATATGTCTACTTTATGTTGGCATCATAAAATGGACTTCAAAGTATAGCAGCAATTTTCAAAATTTTCATGAAAATTGCAAAATCTGAAGGGACAAATGTTACAGAACTACAGCTCCCAGCATGCCTGGGCAGTCTAGGCATGCTGAGAGTTGTAGTTTGGCAACATCTGGAGGGCCACCGTTTGGGCACCACTGTAATAGTGGTCTCCAAACTGTGACCCTCCAGATGTTGCGAAACTACAACTCCCAGCATGCCCAGACAGCCTTTGGCAGTTTGGCAACCACTAGAAGGGCAGCAGTAAAGATCGCTTTACTGCCTCCTTCCTTCCCCCCCCCCCCCCCCACCACCGTCGCCTCCCTACCTGCGCCGCTGATCTCCGCAGTCTCGAGCGATGATCGGCGGTCGCCACGGCATCTTCTCTTCAGGTACCCGCCGCCATCTTCTCCCCCCGTTCTGCCTGACATCCAGGGGTGGGCAGAGCGGGGGGTTTCCATGGCAACCCCCTGTCATGCTCTGCCATTGGTCAGGATTAATTTCTGACTAATGGCAGGGGATAGGAGGAGATCGCAGCACTGCAATCTCGCTCCTATCCCTCAGGATGATCGGGGCTGGCACTGACGGCTCCGACCATCCCTATTTTCCGGGCGGTCGGGTCACCAGAGACCCGATCAGCCCAGAATAGCAGAAAATCGCATGTCTGAATTGACATGCGATTTTCTGTGATCGCCGACATGGGCGATTTCAGCAGGTATTCCGGTCCGGTCCCCAACCGACGAGGGGCGGACACTGGAATTCCCACGGGCATATGCATACGCCCTACATCCTTAAGGACTCGGGATGCAGGGCGTATGCATACGCCCTACGTCCTGAAAAGGTTAAAGAAGAAGTTACATGTTCGTGAGAGACAGAAATCTTGCATGTTTGTAGGTGACCAAATACTTATTTTTCACCATAATTTGCAAATAAATTCTTTAAAGATCAGACCATGTGATTTTATGAATATTTTTTTTCTCAATATGTTTCTCATAGTTGAGGTATACCTATGATGAAAATTACAGGCCTCTCTCATCTTTTTAAGTGGGAGAACATGCACAATTGGTGGCTGACTAAATACTTTTTTTGCCCTTTCATACAGAGTTCATACCACATTCAGTCATCCTGGCCCTACACAGAGCTCTTATCACCTCATATCGCCTCCTATCGCCCTGCCCCTCCAATGAGTCCTGCCACCATTTGTCCTCCCATTGTCAATCTCGGCCAGTAAATAGTCAAAACCTTTTAAAAAAAATTATGGCTGTTTGGTTAAAGGGGTACTCCGGTGCTTACACATCTTTTCCCCTATCCAAAGGATAGGGGATAAGATGCCTGATCGCGGTAGTCCCGCCGCTGGGGACCCCCGGGATCTTGCACGTGGCACCCCGTTTGTAATCAGTGCCCGGAGCGTGTTCGTGGGACTCCCGCGATCAGGCATCTTGTCCCCTATCCTTTGGATAGGGGAAAAGATGTGTAAGCACCGGAGTACCCCTTTAAAAGTGTTTATGTGGCACTTTGAATTAAAACATTATGACAAAGCAGTTCTCAGACCAAGAAAGGATGTGCACCCCTGGGCTAGGGCTTATAATATGTAGGGGAAGATATTTTTTTACTAGTAAATTTTAGGGAACTTTCATGCTTCCTGATCCTGGGCGGTCCCCAGCAGCTTCTTCACGCCCCACCAACATAAGCTGCTGTATACCACCTTTATAACTTGTAGTTCAGGCAGCATGAAAGAGATGACAAGTTCCCTTTTAGTAGTAATGTTTGGTAGAAAGCTTTTTGATGTGCAGAAATTATACAAACCTTGGAATATACCTTACCAAATACACACTGGTCCAATTTCACTGGTGTGCTGCCTTTTCTTGCATCCTTCCCTGCATAGTGATGTGTCTCATTGGGACTCACTACAGTGGTGGGCTATTGATAGACAAAGTCACCTGATTTGTAATCTATATGGATAATGCATCATTACTTATAGCTTTCCTTATCCTATCCTGTATTGCAAAGCAGACTATGAAAAATATAAAGAATTGTTCTATGTATCCCTGGAGATCAGCTTCCCCCTTCCTACAATCCTATATCAAGCTATATAGCAAAGCTGTCCCCAACTGTTCTGCAATAGAAGAACAAAATTTATAAGCTTTCTTATTTGTGTCTAAGGAAATAACATTGTATTAAATCTCCACAAGAGTGTTCCTAGGGCATGCAGAAATCCTGCTAACACTGTTTGTTTGTCTTCATATTACTTTTAGCATTGATTTCTAGGTTTAGTTTCCTTTTAAACCATAGCTTTCTTAAACTCCCCATACCCCTCATACTTGCAAGGTTCATGTAAGCATTGATCTGTACAGGTGTTTGTGGGATCTTTGTGCTGAAAGCCTTTACGAGCTGTATATAAGATGGTAGTTTATCGTCTTTGTCTTTACATTGTATTTCAATTGGTTTCTTGTCAGAATTTCTTGGAGATCCAAGTAGAAATATCAAAGTCCCAGGCAGCTTCTTGATGAAGGCGAGACAGAAGACACAGCCAAAGTATGCTGCACGTTACTTGGTTCGTGCTCTCTTCACTAAAGAGGAATTGTTGAGCAGTGCTACTGGAACCAGCATACAAGGATTGATGGCCCTTGATGCCCATAAGGTTGCAGCAATAAGAGGTAAACTGAAATCATTCTTAAAATATTACAATCTAAACAATTAAACAGGTAATGGATAGTAGATTGGTAGATATGTGTGACAGTCTTTACTGTTTAGATCCTAGACTGGTTATAATCTGTAGAGGGAGAGAATAGTTTTTCATGTGAATGCTACCATTGGGGACCTCAGGGATCTGTACTGGGACTCACTTTGTAGAATATTTTTATCAGTGATATTTCAAATGGTCTCTATGGTAAGGTATTGGTCTTATGGCTTACGACACACTTACGATTTGTAACAGGGTGGATGTTCCTGGAGGGATACGCCAAATGGAAAAGGATTTAGGTAAACTAGAAGAATAGTCAGAAAGAATATTTAAATCTGGATAAGTGCAAGATAATGCATATGGAGCGTAAAAACCCAAGGGCAGAATATAAATTTTTTGATACAGTCTTGACTTCAGTATCTAAGAAAAGGGATTTAGGAGTAATTATTTCAGAAGACTTAAAGGTAGGAAGACAATGTAATAGAGCAGCAGGAAATGCTAGCTGAATGCTTGGATGTATAGGGAGAGGTATAAGCAGTAGAAAGAGCAGATCGCTCGTGTCGCTGTACAGAACACTGGTGAGGCCTCACTTGGAGTATTGTGCGCAGTACTGGAGGCCGTATCTCCAGAAGGATATAGATACTCTAGATCCAGTTCAGAGAAGAGCTACTAAACTAGTAAATGGACACAGGATAAAACTAACCAGGAAAGGTTAAATGACCTTAACATGTATAGCTTGGAAGAAAGAAGAGACAGAGGAGATATAATAGAAACTTTTAAATACATAAAGGGAATCAACACAGAGAGTGTATTTTAAAGAAGAAAAACGACTATAATAGGACATACCGAATTTATCGGCGTATAACATGCACTTTTTAGGCTAAAATTTTTAGCCTAAAGTCTATGTGTGTGTTATACGCCGATAAGCTGCTGCAGTTCAATGATTTAAAGCAGGCGCTTTAAATCGTTGAACTGCAGCGGCTTTGCAGGTGCAGAGACAGCCAGCGCTGCCGACTTCTCTGCCCCTGCCTGCCCTGGGGTCTAGAGCCCTGCTGCCGGCCCTTCTCTCCCCCTGGCTATCGGCGCCACAGCCCGTTCTGTCCCCCTGACTATTGGTGCCGGCGCCCCATTGTCGGCGCCGATAGCCAGGGGGAGAGAAGGGGCAGCGGCACCCATTGCCGGCGCCGCTGCCCCGTTGCCTCCCCCCATCCCCGGTTGCATAATCACCTGTTGCCGGGGTCGGGTCCGCGCTGCTTCAGGCCTCCGGTGTGCATCCCCTGCGTCGTTGCTATGCGCTGCACGGCGCGGCGCATGACGTCAGTGCGCCGTGCAGCGCATAGCAACGACGCAGGGGACGCACACCGGAGGCCTGAAGCAGCGCGGACCCGACCCCGGCAACAGGTAATTATGCAACCGGGGATGGGGGGGGGGGGGGGGGGCAGCGGCGCCGGCAATGGGTGCAGCTGCCCCTTCTCTCCCCCTGGCTGTCGGCGCCGCTTCTCTCCCCCTGGCTATCAGCGCCGGCAATGGGGTGCCGGCACCGATAGTCAGGGGGACAGAACGGGCAGCGTTGATAGCCAGGGGGAGAGAAGGGCCGGCAGCAGGGCTCTAGACCCCAGGAAAGGCAGGGGGATAGAAGCGGGCAGCGACTGCCTCTCTCCCCCTGCCTTTCCTGGGGGTGTATCTGGGTATACACGCGCACACACGCACCCTCATTTTACCATGGATATTTGGGTAAAAAACTTTTTTTACCCAAATATCCTTGGTAAAATTAGGGTGCGTGTTATAGGCCGGTGCGTGGTATACCCCGATAAATACGGTAGCTTTAAATTAGAGGGGCAAAGGTTTTTGCAGTAATATAATTTATATCTGCTGTAATATTACTTTACTGAGAGAGTAGTGAATGCATGGAATAGTCTTCCTGCAGAAGTGCTCACTGCAAATACAGTGAAGGAGTTTAAGCATGCATAGGATAGACATAAGGCTATCCTTCATATTAGATATAGACAAGGACTGTTTATAGGATTCAGAATGTTGGGCAGACTAGATGGGCTGAATGGTTCTTATGTACCGACCCATTCTATGTTTCTATAAACATAATAGATAAAAAATTTGTTGCAGATTTACTGTTATGAATATGAACACGGATTATGTTAAAGTGTACCTGTCAGAGCCTACAAAAAAAGAAATTGTTACTTAGTACCTAATCCTGACCATGTATATCTTATTTTTATGCCACTATCCCCTATATTTATTATAACAATACCTCTTTTCATTAGCTCACAGTGTGAGAAATCTTCTCAGGGGGTGTGTCCCTCTCGTGGTGGTGGGAGGTGATTGGTGTGTCTGCTTATGCAGCCTTGTCCATAACTCACCTCTTGTCCATGATTCATGGACAAGTCTGATGCTGCTGCAGGACTGGTTAGTGTCCCAGTAGGTATGGGGACCCCTAGTGGTGGGATTTTCAGGATCCGTTTTCTTTATTAAATATCAAAACAAAATTTTAACAACCATATTACAAATCATCTTTAATTTTCATTAGTAACAACTTATTAAAAGTCTTTGGATCTGACAGTGCCCAGTTATTATTAAACATAGATCAATCATTGAAGTGAGTCTACCATAAGTAGCTGTATACAAAAGGGCAATAACAGACATAACATAGTGCATATAATTTTAGCCTACAGATGAATTTCAGTCAGAAGCAGCATTCTTTAGTGTCTACGTTTTAGGTAGGTGTTCTTTATTATCTTAGTTAATCTCAAGTAGACTTTAATTAGTCTCGGCTTTTTTTTGAAGAATTTCTAGCATCTGTATTTCCTGAATGTCATCTTGGAGAATATGGAAAAGACTGGAAAACCTGCACCACTAATGTTAATGCCATGATCAGATGTTTGCATTTAGAAACAAAGAAAAGTACAGTAAGTGTTTCTTTTTTTGACTTATTTTTCATTGTTGAGTAATACTTCCCTATTTAGACATAATATATGGACTTTTTTTTTCTGTTTCTAGTTTGCACCTTATGTACTACGCATGTAGAAAATATTATTAAAAATTAGTTTTATATAAAGCTGTTACATTTCATTATTTCAGAAAGAACATAGACTTTTTTTCTGTTACTATATTACTTCTCTAGTAATCCATAAAGGTTTGACTTTAACCTGTTGGGGACAGAGGGCGTATGGATACCCTCTGGCGTCTCATTACTTAAGGAGGGAGGGTGTACCTGTATGCCCTCCGTATTTCCGATCACCGCAGCTCGCCGGGTGGTGATGGAAACGGGATGCCTGCTGAAATCATTCAGTCCTGAGACCCCCGCCATGAATTCACACCGGCGATTTGGGGCGATTCCGGGTCATAAGGGTCGCTGATGACCCAGAAAATAAGGGGGATTGGAGGTGTCCAAGACACCCCTGGTCCCCCTGAATGGATCGGAGTTAGGTGGCAGGGGTGCCACCCCTCCTATCCCTGCGATATACCAATAGCAGATCGGGGGCGGGGGGGGGGGGGGGGTTAACGTTCGGTTCCCCTGCTCTGCCCAACCACTGTAGTCCGGGCAGAGCAGGGGAACAGTCGGCAGCAGCGGGCGACGATCGGTGACAGTGTGCAGCGATGATAGGCGGCTCCCTGGTGCGGCGATGACGTGCAGACTACAGAAGCCGGTGAGTTGCTTAGCAACATCTGGAGGGCTACAGTTTGAGACCATTATACAGGGGTCTCTAAACTGTAGCGCTCCAGATGTTGCAAAACTATAACTCCCAGCATGCCCAGACAGCTGTTTGCTGTTTGGGCATATTGGGATTTGTAGTTTTGCAACATCTGGAGGGCCACAGTTTGGAGATCACTTTGCAGTAGTTTCTAAACTGTGGCTGTTCAGATCTTGCAAAACTACAACAGACAACTGTCTCGGCATTCTTGAAATTGTAGTTGCGTGCCTCCAGCTGTTGCATAACTACATCTCCCAGCATGCCCTTCAGCGATCAGTACATGCTGGGAGTTGTAGTTTTGCAACAGCTGGAGGCACACTGGTTGGAAAATACTGAGTTGGGTAACAGAACCTAACTGAAGGTTTTCCAACCAGTGTGCCTCCAGCTGTTGCAAAAGAACAACTCCCAGCATGTACGGTCTGTCAGTGCATGCTGGGAGTTGTAGTTTTGCAACAGCTGGAGGTTTGCCCCCCCCCCATGTGAATGTACAGGGTACATTCACACGGGCGGGTTTACAGTAAGTTTCCTGATTCAAGTTTGAGCTGCGGCAAATTTTCCACCGCAGGGCAAACTCCTAGCAGGAAACTCACCGTAAACCCCGCCAGTGCGAATGTACCCTAAAAACACTACACTAACACATAATGAAGGGTAAAACACTACATATACACCCCCTTACACTGTCGTCGTCGCCCCCCCCCCCCCCCCCCCCCAATAAAAATGAAAAAATATTGTACGGCAGTGTTTCCAAAACTGAGCCTCCAGCTGTTGCAAAACAACAACTCCCAGCATTTCCGGACAGCCACTGACTGTCCAGGCATGCCGGGAGTTTAGCAACAGCTGGAGGCACCCTGTTTGGGAATCACTGGTGTAGAATACCCCTATGTCCACCCCTATGCAATCCCTAATTTAGTCCTCAAATGCGCATGGTGCTCTCTCACTTCAGAGCCCTGTCTTATTTCAAGGAAACAGGTTAGGGCCACATATGGGGTATTTCCGTACTCGGGAGCAATTGCACTAAAAATTTTGGGTGTCTTTTTCTCCTTTTACCCCTTATGAAAAGGAAAAGTTGTAAATAGTTAGTGTAAAAAATAAAAAATTTTACACTAACATGCTGCTTTTATTTTCACAAGAGGTTCCCCAAAATTTGTAACGCAATTTCTTCTGAGTACGGAAATACCCCAGATGTGGGTGTAAAATGCTCCGCGGACGCACAACAAGGCTCAGGAGTACAGTTGAGGCCTAAATTGGTGATTTACACAGGGGTGGCTGATTTTACAGCGGTTCTGACATAAACGCAAAAAAATAAAATACCCACGTGTGACCCCATTTTGGAAACTACACCCTCACGTGTAGAGGTATAGTGAGCCTCAACGTAACAAGAGGTATAGTGAGCCTTAACATCTCACAGGTGTTTGAAGAATTTTCGTTAAAGTGTGATGGGAAAATGAAGAAATTAAGAAAGCGGGTGAACTACAATGCTCAGAAGAGAAGGAGCGCCATTGGGATTATGGAAAGAAAATTTGTCCGTAATTGAAGGCCACTTGTGTTTACAAAGCCCCCATAGGGCCAGAACAATGGACCCCCCCCCCATGTGACCCTATTTTGGAAACTACACCCTCATGGAATGTAATAAGGTATATAGTGAGCATTTACGCCCCACAGGGCTCTGACAGATCTTTGGAACAGTGGGCTGTGCAAATGAAAAATTACATTTTTCATTTTCACGGACCACTGTTCCAAAAATCTGTGAAACGCCAGTGGGGTGTAAATACTCACTGCACCCCTTATTAAATTCTGTGAGGGGTTTAGTTTCCAAAATGGGGTCACATGTGGGGGTCGCCCACTGTTCTGGCACTATGGGGGCTTTGTAAATGCACATGGCCCCCGACTTCCATTCCAAACAAATTCTCTCTCCAAAAGCTCAATGGCTTGTAGTGTGCCAGCAGAGCACTTGACCTTCAGACATGGGGTATTTCCATACCCAGAAGTAATGGGGTTACAAATTTTGGGGGGCATTTTCTCCTATTACCCCTAGTAAAAATGTAAAGTTTGGGGAAAAAAATTTATTTTAGAGAATTTTTTTATTTTTTATTTACACAGCCGACTAACAAAAAGCCGTCAAATACCTGTGGAGTGTTAAGGCTCACTGGACCCCTTGTTATGTTCCTTGAGGGGTGTAGTTTCCAAAATAGTATGCCTTGTGTTTTTTTTTTTTTTTTTTTTTTTGCTATTCTGGCACCTTGCTGCTATTCCTGTGAAACACCTAAAGGGTTAACACACTTAATGTCATTTTGAATACTTTGAGGGGTGCAGTTTTTATAATGGGGTCATTTATGGGGTATTTCTAATATGAAGGCCCTTCAAATCCACTTCAAATCTGAACTGGTCCCTGAAAAATTCAGATTTTGAAAATTTTGGGAAAAATTTGAAAATTGCTGCTGAATTTTGAAGCCCTCTGATGTCTTCCAAAAGTAAAAACATGTCAACTTTATGATGCCAACATAAAGTAGACATATTGTATATGTGAATCAATATATAATTTATTTGGAATGTCTATTTTTTCCTTACAAGCAGAGAGCTTCAAAGTTAGAAAAATGCAAAATGTTAATTTTTTTTCATCAAATTTGGGAATTTTTCACCCAGAAATTATGCAAGTATCGACGCAAATTTACCACTAACATAAAGTAGAATATGTCACGAAAAAACATTCTTGGAATCAAATTCATAAGTAAAAGCATCCCAGAGTTATTAATACATAAAGTGATAGAGGTCAGATTTGAAAAGAATGCTCCCATCCTTAGGGTCATAATGGGCTCTGTCCCCAAGGGGTTAAAATTGATAAAGACACAAAAATGTTACTGACAAGGAGGTATATAAACATTGGATAGAAGGAAGCAAAACAAACTACTAATGCTGCAAAAGCTTCAAAGAGTGTGTGTGTGTGTGTGTGTGTGTGTGTGTTTGTGTGTGGGGGGGGGGGGGGGGGCAGTGTTAGGAATAGAGAGATATATAGGTATATGTCTGGGTTAGGTTTAGAGAGAGATCTATATCAATGATGGCTAGGGGGACATCAGAGTACCTTTCCCCCATACTGACCCTCTACCCCACTGATCCCTCCAATATTACTGATCCCTTATTACAAAGTTTCTTATAGTGACTTGTACAAATAATTGTGAGCATGTGAAGAAGGGTCACAGAGCCCTCACCCGGTAACGGTATAGTGTAGGCAGAAAATAACCTATTTCTATTTTGTTAAAGAGCAACGCCTGTCCTAAAGTTGCATCTCAAATTCCTGATGACTCAATTTGCTTGGATTCTGATGATGGGATGGAGGAGGACAATGAAGTGGAAGTTCCAGATGATGTCACTCAGACCAGCACTTTACCTGTGAATGCTGGAAATAAACAGAAGGATAACAGAGCCTCTCCGCCTCAGATAATTGGAATGTCTTCCAAACAGAAAGCCTCAGACCCTATAGGTAATGCTTCTGGCTACACTGTGTTAAGTGTTGGGTGGCTGATCTACCCTGGTCAATTTGTAATTCATAAGGAAGCTCTTCACGTTACCATTTATCTTCCAGAGAGTCTTTTCCAGGTGTGGTCAAGGTTCTCCTTAGCTAAAGGCCTTAACCCCTTCCCACAGAATGCCATATATATATATATACGGCGGGTGACGCAATACTTTTGCGCGTTCCGCGTATATATACGGCATTAAGTAAATAAGCACTCCCGCGGTGCTGCGCTGGTTGATCAGTTGAAGTCCCTGAGTGTCCAGCGAGGGACCACTTCCACCTCACACCCCATCTCATTAATCCCGGTCTGCGATCAGGGGTGCAGGTGCGGCGTGGGAGCAGTGGGTCTGCGGAGGTCTGGCGGCGATGCGGCGGGTAAGTGATCTCCCTCTGGCAGTTACAAAACTACATCTCCCAGCATGCCCAGACAGTCTGGGCATGCTGGGAGTTGTAGTTTTGCAACATCTAAAAGACCACAGTTTATTTGGCATGTCCATTTTCCTTACAATCAAAGAGTTTCAAAGTTAGAAAAATGCTAAATTTTCTAAATTTTCATGCATTTCTTGGTGAAAACTTTCAAAATTTTAAGAATATACGAAAATTTACCACTATCTTAAAGTAGAAAATGTCACTAAAAAACAGTCTCGGAACCACACCCACTCAATGCGAGTCTGTGGGAGGGGGCGTGATGGCATAGACTTGCATTGAGTGGGCATGGCTGTGACTTCACAAGCAGGGCGTGACCTTGATGTCACGATCCTCTGGCACGCATTGCCATTCATCCAGATTACATTGGGTGCGGCAACGGATGTCTGGGGTGCAGCAGCCTATCCGCCGCTGGGGACACCCATGATCAGACATCTTATTCCTTATCCTTTGAATAGGGGATAAGATGTCTAGGGGCGGAGTACCCCTTATAGGTCAAAATGGGCTTCGTCCTTAAGGGGTTAAAGTAGTTGTCTGAGATCGATTAAAAGCATTACTGTCATTTATATAAACTTTTGACATTTTGTCCAGACATATCAAGCGAACGTGAGTTATAACTGAAGTGCTTGGCAGCGCTCTTTACACTCCAGCCAGTTGTTTCCTCTGACGTTTTCACTACATAGACATATGCAGTGAACGAATAGGATTTAAAGGGGTATTCCAGGCAAAACCTTTTTTTTATATATATCAACTGGCTCCGGAAAGTTAAACAGATTTGTAAATTACTTCTATTAAAAAATCTTAATCCTTCCAATAGTTATTAGCTTCTGAAGTTTTCTGTCTAACTGCTCAATGATTATGTCACGTCCTGGGAGCTGTGCATGATGAGAGAATATCCCCATTGGAACTGCACAGCTCCCGGGACGTGAGTCATCAGAGAGCAGTTAGACAGAAAACAACAACTCAACTTCAGAAGCTAATAATTATAGGAAGGATTAAGATTTTTTAATAGAAGTAATTTACAAATCTGTTTAACTTTCCGGAGCCAGTTGATATATAAAAGAAAATTTGGCCTGGAATACCCCTTTAAGTGACAACCAGGGAGTGAGGCATGTGCTGCAGTGCACTTCACAGGGCTCTAACTCCCGATCGCAGCAGGTCTCAGAAGTAAGACCTGGAGCAATCTAAAGTTCATTCAAATGACAATAACAATTTTAAAGGGGTTTTTCAAAACAAGTTCATAAGTCAGATTTGAAAATGACTTTTAATTGAAAAATGTAAGTTTTCCAGTACTTATCGGCTGCTGTATGCCCAGGATGAAGTCAAGTAGTACTTACATCAAACACATTGCTCCCTGCTGCCGCCTCTATCCGTGTCAGGAACTGTCCATAGCAGAAAAGGATTGCTATGGGGATTTGCTCCTGCTGGGAGCACAGTGTCCAACTAGAAAGACTGATGGCTTAAGGGTTTTTTAATTAATAGAAGTAATTTACAAATCTGTATAAGTTTCTGGCACCAGTTGATTTAAAAGAATATTTTTTTCCATGAATACTCCTTATGTTGACCAGTGTACCCACTATGGCTCTTCCATCTTTATTTTTTTGGTTGCATGTAAACAGCTGTGGATCAGTGCATGTACTGTATGCCCAGGTCTACGGATCACTGTATGTAATGTTTTGTAGGTATTAATCCAATACATACTACCAGTGTGGCAAAGTATGTTCACTTAAATGGAAACAAATGGTAGAGTCACCAGGACTCCTCAGACAATGCAGTCATATGAGCATTAAATTGTATTTAATAGTGCATCTCAAAGAGAGTATGTGCGCTACAAAAGCACGCTTGCAGAATAATGTTTGGCACCTAGTTATGTTTGCATTTTGGGGTAAATTTATGAAACACTACACTTTGAGAAAATTCCCCCTCAATCTGCACAATTTAAGACATAGGCCCAGATTTATCAACCTGTGTGAGAGAAAAAGTGGAGTGATTTCCCATAGCATCCAATCACAGCTCAGCTTTCACTTTACCAGAGCTCATTAGCTGAGCTGTGATTGGTTGCTTTGGGAAAATCTTTCCACTTTTTCTCTCTCAAAGTTTGATAAACCCTGGCCATATTGCTTCGCAAACACTGGTTAAAAATGTACAAATGAAGCAGAGCTAAATGTGTTATTTCACTGTGGTTTTATTTGCATACATTACTAGTAAGTCCAAAGGAAAACATCAGATATCACATTCATTTGTGCCAACGATAATTTACTATCTTTACTTTCTACAGAAAGTTTTGGTGAACCCTGGAGAAATGTTCAATTACCATTCTCAGTCATATATATTGGCAAAGGGAAGTCTCGTCCAGAACTCTCTGCTAGGTATTTGATAAGGCATCTCTTCTCGGAGGAAGTTCTTGTAAAGAGCAATGTGTACGGAAACTTGGAACGTGGAGTTCTTCCATTAGACTCCAACAGAATTGCTGCTTTAAGAGGTATACAATTTTTTTTTTAATCTAAAACCTTGATATTCAGCTTTGAACCTTTTATATCTAGTTTACAGGAGAGAGAGAGAGAGAGAGAGAGAGAGAGAGAGAGAGAGAGAGAGAGAGAGAGAGAGAGAGAGAGAGAGAGAGAGAGAGAGAGAGAGAGAGAGAGAGAGAGAGAGAGAGAGAGAGAGAGAGAGAGAGAG
Organism: Hyla sarda; assembly: GCF_029499605.1. NCBI lineage: Eukaryota > Metazoa > Chordata > Amphibia > Anura > Hylidae > Hyla > Hyla sarda. Next base: position 245,120,869 of record NC_079190.1, read on the forward strand.
AGAGAGAGAGAGAGAGAGAGAGATGGCCGTAGATGAAATTTTTCTACAAAATGAAGTATTTCTCACAGAAAAGGATTGCAGTAACAAATTTTTTACTATGCACATATTTATTCCCTTTGTGTATATTGGAACTAAACCAAAAAAAGGAGGAAAAAAAGCAAATTGGACATAGTCACACCAAACTTCAAAAATGGTCTGCACAAAATTATTGCCACCCTATCAAAATTGTATAAAAATAAGATTGCTTCAAGCATGTGATGCTCCTTTTAATCTCACCTGGGGCAAGTAACAGGTGTGGGCAATATAAAAATCACACCTGAAAGCAGATAAAAAGGAGAGAAGTTCACTTACTCTTTGCAGTGTGTGTGTGTGTGTGTGTGTGTGTGTGTGTGTGGAAATATCAACATTCCCAAGGTTACAAGTCCATCTCCAGAGATCTAGATTTGCCTTTGTCCACAGTGTGCAATATTATCAAGAAGTTTGCAACCCATGCCACTGTAGCTAATCTCCCTGGGCATGGACGGAAGAGAAAAATTGGTGAAAGGTGTCAACGCAGGATAGTCCGGATGGTTAATAAGCAGCCCAAAACAAGTTCCAAAGATATTCAAGCTGTCCTGCAGGCACAGGGAGCATCAGTGTCAGTGCGAACTATACGTCGACATTTACATGAAATGAAACGCTATGGCAGGAGACCCAGGAGGACCCCACTGCTGACACAGAGACATAAAAAAGCAAGACTACATTTTGCCAAAATTAACTTGAATAAGCCAAAATCCTTCTAGGAAAACGTCTTATGGACAGATGAGACAAAGATAGAGCTTTTTGGTAAAGCATATTTTCTACTGTTTACCAAAAACAGAATGAGGCCTACAAAGAAAAGAACACAGTACCTACAGTGAAATATGGTGGAGGTTCAATGGTGTTTTGGGGTTGTTTTGGTGCCTCTGGCACTGGGTGCCTTGAATGTGTGCAAGGCATTATAAAATCTGAGTATTACCAACGGATTTTGGGTCACACTGTACAGCCAGTGTCAGAAAGCTGGGTTTGCATCTGAGATCTTGGGTCTTCCAGCAGGACAATGACCCCAAACATATGTCAAAAAACAGAAGTGGATGGCAACAAAGCGCTGGAGAGTTCTGAAGTGGCCAGCAATGAGTCCAGATCTAAATCCCATTGAACACCTGTGGAGAGATCTTAAAATTGCTGTTGGGAAAAGGTGCTTTTCCAATAAGAGAGACCTGGAGTAGTTTGCAAATGAAGAGTGGTCCAACATTCCGGCTGAGAGGTGTAAGGAGCTTATTGATGGTTATAGGAAGCTACTGATTTTGGTTATTTTTTCCAAAGGGTGTGCAACCAAATATTAAGTTAAGGGTGCCAATCATTGTGACCAGACCATTTTTGGAGTTTGGTGTGACATTATGTCCAATTTACTTTTTTTCCTCCCTTTTTTGGTTTAGTTCCAATACACACAAAGGGAATAAACATTTGTATAGCAAAACATGTGTTACTGCAATCCTTTTCTGTGAGATATACTTCATTTTCTAGTATGTATTGTGATGACTCGCTCTTGCAAATAGGTGCGGTTGCAGTATAGAGGCAAGGAAACAGTACTTTTCAAATGAAAGTTCAGTGTTTTTATTCACACTTGTCACACAGCAAACAGTGTTTAAATGCAGAACCAAGGAAAACGTAACAAAAGTCCACCTGTATTCCTTAGGTGTTTGTTCACACCTCAGTCCATGCCATGCAGCATCAAGCAAGGCTTTTCCAGGCAGACTGTTCACCAGCTTCCAACCTTGGAGCAAACACACGGAAGAACTCCACATTCAGCTCTCTCTGGCAGTGTGAGCTGCAACTAGCAAATCCCCCTCAGCTGGTGAAACAGGCCTTTTAAGGCCAACAAAAGGTGGCCTGGATTGTGGGGAATGACCCCCACCTTGCACTTGGTCGTTCCCAGTAAGAGCCATCCCGGATTGGCCTTCCAGCCATACTACGGCCACAGTGTCAGACTGCATCACAGCACAGACACTGAATAATATCGGCTCTTAAGTCACCAAAGCCGGGAGCTTGGTGACACATGTAGCCCATCCACCACGATGCCTTTCACCTTATCACAGTGTGTGTGTGTGTGTATGTGTGTGTGTATATATATATATAATATATATATAGAAAGTTAATTAATCCTAGGGTCCCAGATCATAAGACAATGAGAAATCCTAGTGATATGCCCATTACTTATAAAATGGAAATAACTCTCTACAACAATTTGGACTCAGATAGTACACTTTGTTTATGTGAGCCAATTTCTACATTCGTCACTTGGCAGTGATGAATACCCCAAGACTGAAGTGATAGGGCAAAGGGCCTTAACCCTTTCCTGCCCTATGATGTAGGTTTATGTAATAGGCGGGAATACTTTAACACGGAAATGACTTATATTTACATGAAGAGTTAACAATTTATGAAGTTAGTGCAGTGAGAAATGACTGTTATCAGCAGCAAGGACTCCCCACTAATCCCGGCAGCGGGGATCATGCCGATGCCTGGCATTAACCCTTTTAGATCCCGTGGTCAAAGTTGATCGCAGGATCTAAAAGTCAAAATGATTGACTGTGGGTTCGAGGGGGCTGATTGGGAGCTTCACGGGGTCACAATCAACTGAGATGGCGGTTGACTGGTCCTTGCCTGCTTCTGTGCCATATGATAGCCCCCATACATTGCTTAATTGCTTTTTTTCCCCCAATTTCGCCCCAAATAATTTGTTGTTTTTTGTAGCCTCTTTGTAGATTTTATATCAAAATGGTGTCAGTACAAAGTACAATTGGTTCCACATAAAACAAGACCTCATATGGCCCTGTATTTAAAAAAAAAATAAAGTAGTGTGTTATGGATTTTAAATAAGAGGAGAAAAAAACACAAATGACAATTGGCTGCATCCTCAAAGCCAAAACAAGACTGCATTATTAAAAGGTTAAAGAGAGTCTCTGGGCATATATATTTTTAATGCTATGCTGCCACTTAACAAATAAGAAAGAAGGCATAGTCACCTTCCCCATTTCCCCACAGATGCTGTTCCAACATCTGTTGATTCCCTGGGATGGGGCGAGTGAGCATGCTTTTATTTTTTTCTTTTACTTTTAGTGGTTGTACGTGTAGTCTGATCTTCCAACATCTTGCTATTGAGAAGGAGGAGCTGAGGAGATTGATGTATATATCTTTGTGGAAAAGATTCAGGAAAGCTTGTCATTTATTGATTGAAATCTCTGATCATCCCATGCTTAGGAGTCCAGTGGGTGATCCTATCATTGACTGACACTGTCCACTGGACTCCTAAGAATAGAAAGAGTATGGACTTAAAAGAGCATGGTACAGGTTCTACAAAATCTTTTCTCCCAAAGATATATTCATCTATCTGCTCAATTTTTCTTTCTTTATATCTTGATGCTGATAGCATATTCATAGTGCCGGGCTCCCTTTAATAAAGTGCTCCCCCACTACATTTAACAATACCTTTTTAATCATCGAATTCCATTCCTCTTGAATAGATAATCATGAGGCTGTGTTCAGAAATGGATAAGTAGAAAGTATTGGTTTAATAGAAAGATTTTTCTCTGACACAGACCATGGGGGACACAGACCATGGGTGTATGCTGCTGTCTCCATGAGGATTGACACTATGGCAACAGAAAAGTCGGCTCCTCCCAGCAGGGTATACCCACCCACAGGCACCTGAGGTAATCAGTTTTAGCTTAGTGTCTTAAGGAGGTGGACATGGTCTGGATTTCTCCAGACCAGGTCTTATGTTTTATTATTTTCCTAGTTTTAGGGATGTGTTAGTTTTTTATTCCGTTTTCTTTCCTGTTTTCAGGTGGGGACTCAGGAACTGCGGCTCACTGTTTCCCCATTGCGATTGAGGGGGCACAGACATTGCGTATATGTACTTTTAACCCCCTCTCGCCAACGGTCAGCGTCTGGGGTTGTACCTCATGGGTCCGGGTCCCCCTACCTCCCGGCTCGCCTCGCTCGCACATGGTTACCTGGCGTGATGCAGGTGACAAAAAGCTGACTGAAGACTTCATAGGAAGACTTCTAGAGATGAGCAAACTTACAGTAAATTTGATTCGTCACGAACTTCTCGGCTCGGCAGTTGATGACTTTTCCTGCATTAATTAGTTCAGCTTTCCGGTGCTTCAGTGGGCTGGAAAAGGTGGATACAGTCCTAGGAGACTCTTTTCTAGGAATGTATCCACCTTTTCCAGCCCACCGGAGCACCTGAAGGCTGAACTAATTTACGCAGGAAAAGTCATCAACTGCCGAGCCGAGAAGTTCGTGACGAATCGAATTTACTGTAAGTTCGCTCATCTCTAAAGACTTCATTAGGTAAGTTCTTCTGACTGGGGTAAGTATATTTCCCTTTCTCCCTTAGGTGAAGATTTGCAACCTCTGGAGACCCTCAGTTTTTGGCCCACCTTTCTCATGGGTCTAATGGGGCTGGCCTGGACAGGGAGTTCTTTATTACTGGGGTGAGCAGTGGCCGTTTGGATGGGGCACAATTAATAAGGGGCACAGTTTTTTTTGTTTTGTTTAGTTTTTTCCACTTTAATCAGATGTGTGTGTGTATTTTTACTTGAAGCGGCTGACAGCCGCGACGTTTTTTCTATGCGGGCGCACAGAGCGCCGGCTTACTTTCACTTTCGGCAGCGGCCCGCTCAGTTCCCCGCGAGCGCATATGCATTCGCATGTGTGCTCGGGGCAAGGAGCGGGCGCCATTATGGCCTTCGGCCGCCGGAGCTTCTGAAGGGTGCGAACTGACCTCCATGTGGCTTAAAAGCCTGGAATGTGGACGACGCCTTCAGGAAGTGAGGCGACGGGCAGAAAAGAGTTCTTTATTACCTCTGGATAGGGCTCACAGAACCGCTTTCCGTCGTAAGTCCTCATTCCGGTTCTGCAGACCTTTGGTACCAACAAAGGGTACCAACAATGGGTCCAGTCAGGCGCCTTCACGGGAAGAGGGCTCCCTCCTTCCGGACCTGTCCCTCCCGGAGGCCGGCTATCCGTTCCGGCCGCTTGCGGCCCCATCAGGCACCCATAGGCCTTCCTCGGTCTGATGGGTCGCCCCCACCCGCCACCTTTTTCGGGTGGTTGGTCGCCTCTGACTATTCCGTGATGCCTGGACCACGCACATTCAGGATTCCTGGGTCAGTCAGGGATAGTCAACGGATACAGGATCGAATTTGCTTCCCTTCCATGGGATTGCCTTTTTCTTTCCTTGACCCTCCGGTTCCCCTCTCTAGCAAAGGCAATTCAGGGCGTGCTCCAGCTCCTTTTTATCTAGGGAGTAATTGTCCCAGGTCCTTCAGGGGAACATTTTCGAGGTTTATTCCAACCTCTTTGTGGTCCCCAAGAAAGGTGTTTCTGTTTGCCTAATCTTGGTTCTCGAGTATTTCAGCCAGCATCTTCTGCTTTTCCATCCCGAATGGAGTCTCTCCGTTCGGTGCTGGCATCCATGGTTCACGGGGAGTTTTTCGTTCCTCGGTGGACATCAAGGATGCCTGCCTCCACATCTCATTATTTCCCGGTCATCAGCGGTACCTCCGCTTTGCAGTTCCGGACGGTCATTTTCTATTGTGGCTCTCCATTTCGGTCTGACCACTTCTCTGCGGACCTCTACCAAGGTCCTGGCGCATGTGATAGCCCTTTTACGGACAACAGTTGTTTCCGTGATTCCTTACTTGGATGACCTCCTAATCAGAGCTCCAGCCAGGGCCCAGATCCTGGAGAGTCTTGGTCTCAACATCCAGACCTTGTCTCACTTCAGTTGGATTGTCAATCGGGTTATGTCCAACCGCTCTCCTGGGGCTCCAGTTCGACGCGGCCTCTGCTCGCTTTCGATTCCGCCAACCAATCGGCTGACTCTTATCAAGAGTCCGATGACTTCGGCACCCTGCTCCAGTTTCCATTTGCTTTTGCATGTATGTCCTGGGTCAGTTGGCGGCGGCCGTCGTCGAGGCCGTGCCATTTGCCCAGCTTCATCACCAACCTCTTCAACTGGTGATTCTCTTCCGGTGGGACAGGTGTCCATTGTCTCTCGACCACAAGATCGTTCTCTCTTGACAGTCTTGTCGGTCCCTTCTATGGTGGCTTCGTTTTCCCCCTGCCTTTTCGGGGGCACTCCTTCCTGCCCCTCCCGGCCAGTCCGTCGGGCTGGGGAGGTGTTTTCAAGGTCTGGCCGGTCTGGAGCCTTGGTCCCCCGAGAAGCCCTTTTCCCCTTCAACATGTTGGGGCCTAGGGCAATTCTTTCCCGCCACATCCAAAGTGTTCCTCTCTCTTGGTCGGGCTTTGCCCTACTTTATCTGTTTATTGGTTGGGCTTTGCCCTACCTTATGTTTCCTCCCCTTCCTCTCTTTTTGGGGTCCTGAGGAAACTCACAGCAGAGGGTGTTCCGGCCATTCTCGTGGCCCAGACAGGCCCCGGCGGGCGTGGTACGTCGTCGTGGTCAGGCTCCTGAACGACTTACCGCTGCGCCTTCACTATCGTCCAGACCTCCTATATCTGGTCTCCTGTGCCACCCCTATTTACCGTCTCTGCTTTTGACGGCGTGGCGGTTGAGACAGCGGTTCTGAGGACCCGCGGTTTCTCTTCCCAAGTGGTTTCTCACCATGCTGAGGGCTCACAAGCCTTCCTCTGCAAAGATTTACCACCATACCTGGCGGTCTTATTTCTGTTGGTGTGAAACTCAGCCTCTCCCGTTGTGGTTGGCTTTCAGCTCCCTTAGGGGTCAAAGGTTCAGCCTTTTCCATTCTTTTTCAACATCCTCTGGCGTTCAATTATCATGTCCGAACCTAGTTCATGGAATGACACAAGCCTCCCCTCCTTATCAGTCCCCTTTTTTCCCTTGGGACTTGCACTTGGTATTAGATGCCCTGCGAGGCCCCCCTTTTTGAACCTCTCAGGGACGTTTCTCTTCGCCTCCTTCCCCGGAAGGTGGCGTTCCATATTGCTCTTCCCTCGGTTAGGAGGGTGTCAGAGCTGGCAGTTCTCTCCTGCCGTTCTCCCTTCCTGGTTGTATACCAGGACAAGTTGTTTTGTTTTCCGTCCAGGTCCATCCTTCGTACCTGATATGGTTTTGGCTTTTTCATCTCAATGAGAACATCGTCCTACCGTCCTTTTGGCCGACCCCTTCTCATCCCTGGAAGCATTTGTTCCACAACCTGTTGTGGTCGTTGGACAAGACAACCATTTTGGGATTTTACCGCTGCAAGGGGAAGATCCCACCCTTGGTTTTGGCTCATTCATACCTTCGCATCAGTTGATGCTACTCTGGACTGTAAGATGTTGCAGACGGCGGTGATCCCACCGTCCACCTGTCTGATTCCTTACCCATCCAAGGGACGGCTTTGGTACGTCCCATGGTCTGTGTCCCCCAATGGAGCCAATACAGAAAAGGAGATTTTTATGCTTACCGTAAAATCTCTTTCTCGAAGGATCCATTGGGGGACACAGCTCCCACCCTTTTTTCTAGTGTTCCTATTTCAGTTTATCTGTCCGAAGGTGTGTTCAGTTGCCTTTTCTTCTGATTGCTCGGACAGTTTGTGGTTTTCTCTTGACCTGTCGGTCTTCTCCTATTGCTCTGGGACTAAAACTGATTACCTCAGGTGCCTGTGGGTGGGTATACCCCGCTGGTAGGAGCTGACTTTTCTGTTGCCATAGTGTCAAGCCTCCTAGAGACAGCAGCATACACCCATGGTCTGAGTGCCCCATGGTCTGTGTCCCCCAATGGATCCTTCGAGAAAGAGATTTTCCGGTAAGAAAAAAAAAAAAATCTCCTTTTTACTTTGCCTCCTATGTTAGAGGGCCAGTTGTACAGAAATACAAGTAGCATACCTTGTAAAATACTCGGTTTCCTTTTTTTTATTCTTTAGACTTCCTACAGCAGAATTACTCATTGTTTGATCTGAAGGAAAATGGTCAAGATTGGAAAGCATGTGTGGCTGCGATAAACAGTACCATCCGAAGCCTCCGTCATGATCAGAAAAAGGCAACATTGCATTCTCGGAAAAAGATGGGTCAATCGTTTTGACAGCCTGAAGTAACCATCTGATGCTTGCGCTGTCCATATTCTGGTTGGTGCCGAGATGTGCCTTTTGTCTACTGAATTTTTTCTACTGACACCTTTTTACTGACTACTTTTAAATACAGTCCAATACAGAAATGTGGAGTAATACCTTCATATTTACATTTACAACATTTGTTTGTGATGGTTAATGGTATGAAAGTAGGTTCCTTCTGTTGTGCGCCCCACCCCATCGCAAAGTATAGAATTGTCCCAGTACAACATATGATGTTATATTTTATTTTGTATTTGATTCTATAGAGTTCATCACTGAGCCTCCACCTTAACCACATTGTATAGGTAGATACTGTATTATTATTTTTTTATAAATAGTTATTGCTATGGTTCTGTAATTTTAAGGAAATCTATATTATCCTGTTTTATTTGTATTAATATTGTTTAGAACAACAAAGAGTGGGTCATATACAGCCGATAGCAGCTAGTCAGCTTACTTCTTATATTACTATGGGGAACAGGTTTTATGCATAAAGCCCATTGTTTATATGAAATAATATTAAATATGTCGTCAATGTTCACCAGCAGCCATATTGTTTTATGGTATGGTAGCTCAAAATCAATGGCATAAAAGTTTGCCACCAAGTATACATATATTGCTGGGCTTCATGTGCTGGAAGCAGAGTACTCATACATGTTAAAAATATATATTTTATGACATGGAGTACAGCACAAGGAATATTTACAACATCTTTCTGTTATTGACTGCAGGACAGACTATTTATTACCTTTTATGGGGCAGTAAATACATGAGGGATTGTTAACTTCCAGTCTGTGTTTCCCTTAAATCCTCCTATTAGGCCGCATTATTTACATCACCATTTTTACATTGTCTAGTTCATTCGATTTTATACTAATTGTATTGTTTTGGTCCATATATTTTCATCCGATTTTTTTTTGTCGGTTGGAAAATCGTCCTGTCTTGACTAAAGCAAATTTCAATCTATATATTTTTTTTTTTTGGAAGACTACCACCATATGTCTGACAGATACAATATTAAGAAATCAGATTTTAGTTTTTAGCATACAATTTCATGCGATTTTAAGCAATCCGTTTCAACAAGACATTTTATAGATGCAAAAATCGTGATGTAAACGCAGCCTTAGAATTTTATTGTTAATAGGGAGAACTACTGGGCAAGTGCTTGTTCAAAGTGAGTGGCCCCTTTCTTTGTACAGAAGCACAAATGTCTGTCATTTCTCTATAATCCGCAGGCACTGATAATAGTGGTGTCTCTTATTCTAATTTGTAATAGTGATTCGGACTTTATATATAGCAGGGTTATGGTGAAGTTTTCTTAAGAGACAAATAGTCAATATGTTATTTGTTTTTTCTAACATTTTGTGTATTGAGCGAAATGCTTCTACAGCTCCAGAGATATTTCTGTGAAGATCTATCTGTGATTTCTAGAATAATGTTACTTGCAGGAAATTTTCAATGACCTTACACATTACAATGCCTAAAGTCACTGTCCCTTATCAATGAGAACTTGTGCAAATAAGGAGCAACGTGCATAGCTTTTGTCTACACCAGTCTACATAAATTAGTCTTATGGTATTGTTGTCACATGGGTCTGTATACAATGCTTATGACACAACATGAAAGTATGTGGTGCAATGTTCTAAAGTCTGTGGTGTTTGCATTTTATTTTGTCTTTTTTTGTTAAGCTTTTTAGTCAAAGAGCTTTTTAAAGGTAACATACATTTGTCAAGATGTTGTATTTATGTGAGCAACACAAACAGATTAAAGTGCTTAATGTTCTATTTCTAGAATACTGCAGGGATTTTTCATATTTTTTGTTAAACTCTAAATTGCAAATCACCATTGTCAAGGTCATGTATCAAATGGATTTTTTTAAAACTTATTTTATTGAAGTGAGTGATAAAATGGAAGAAAATATTTTCATAAAGCATATTGTGAAACCCTAAGGCCCTGTTTACACTAGTGTACTACAGATCTTTTTTCCATTCTGTATTCACCCATCTAAGACTATATTCAGTGTATTTTAAGGCTTTAAAAAAAAAAAAAAAAAAATTACAAATACGATTGTTTCTTGAGCAATTTTTTTCTCTTCATTTGCTTTTTGACGCTTTTCCATAAATTTGTTTTTGGTGCTTTATTGGTGTTTTACAGGTGGTTCATCCAAATTAATCCTTTGCATTAGGTGTTTTCAAGCATTTACACACAAAAACAAACAGAAATCATGTATAACACGCAAAAAAGTGTGGTTATTGTGCATAAAACTGCTAAATGACTTCACAGCTGTGAACAGAACTACAATCATAAAAAAAACTACATTTGAACTATCAGATGTTCTCCCATTGAACCCAGTTGGGAAAAATACATATTTTAAGTTGTACAATGGCCTTTTTATGCCTCAAAATACACTACTAAAAGCAATGTGTAAAATATGTCATTTTTAACCAATTATTATTAATAAAAAATATTCATCCAGGAAGAAAAATATGTAAAGTTGCTGCATTTAAGTGAATGTACCAATGAATGTACTGTAAGTTTAATAGAAATTAAAGCTGATGCTGAGTTCTAAATTGTAAAGAAATGGAGCTAAAGAGGTTCTGCCCAAATGATCAGGTGTAATCTGAGGGTAGACCTCGCAGTGTTCACCTCCTATGCCACACCCCAACAGGCAAACTTAAAGAGGTACTCTGGAAAAAAAATTTTTTTTTTTTTTTTAAATCATCTGGTCCCATAAAGTTACGGTATATAGAATTGTAAATGACGTCTTTAAAAAAATAATCAAGTCTTCCAGTAATTATCAGCTGCTGTATACTACAGAGAAAGTCATGCAGTTCTTTCTATCTGACATGGTGGTCCCCGCGGCCACCTTTTGTCCATGTGAGAAACTGTCCAGAAAAGAAGAGGTTTGATCTGGAGGTATGCTCCTACTTTTGACAGTTCTTGACACAGACAGAAGTGGTACCTATATTGCCTAAGCTGCTTTTACCAGCATTTATAAATATGCTTTGCAGCAAGCCCCATGACAAAGGCACAATTGACTGGAGGGGACCAGTCTACTTGATGAGTAAAGTCTTTATTTGTAACCTGTGCAAAGGCCTTTGTGTAGGGAGTGGGAGGGAGGCTGAGCTCTGAGAATCACATATATTGTAAATAGCCTGGTCCTGGCTTACTTATCTACTGGTCTCCCCTTTCACTGTAATCCTGTCTGTGATGATAGTGGGGCTACTGCTTAAAGGGGTACTCCACTGGAAAACATTTTCTTTTAAATCAACTGGTGCCAGAAAGTTAAACAGATTTGTAAATTACTAATCCTTGCAGTACTTATCAGCTGCTGTAGAATACACAGGAAGCTCTTTTCTTTTTGAATTTCCTTTCTGCCTGACAACAAGTGCTCTCTGCTGACACCTCTGTCCATGTCAGGTGTCCAGAACAGGAGCAAATCCCCATAGCAAACCTCTGTTGCTCTGAACAGCTCCTGACATGGACAGAGATGTCAGCAGAGAGAACTTTTTGTCAGGCAGAAAGGACATTCAAAAAGAACTTCCTGTGTATTATACAGCAGCTGCTATGTACTGGAAGGATTGGGATTTTTTTAAAATAAAAGTAATTTGCAAATCTGTTTAATTTTATGGCACCAGTTGATTTAAAAGAAAGTTTTCCAGTGGAGTACCCCTTTTAAAGTGATGTGTACAGAACAGAAAGTGTCAGCTTAATATGAGACTTAGTGGCCAGACTGAAAACTTCAAGATTTCAGAATTATTTTGTAATATGTAGGGATGCACCGAAAGGGACATTTTGGGCCAAAACCGAAAATTTAGGCTGTGCTTGGCCGAAAACTGAAACTAAAAATGCATTGCCCCGCACACTTTTTTTCAATATAGTTTTTTAAAAGTTGTATTAGTAAAACAATTTTAGTTACTGATGTACTTGAAGGGGATGCAGGATGGCTGTAGAAGTTACTGGCCGGGCTTGGAGGCACAGCACTGCCTCTCACCATACATTGACTCCAGGACACACTAAAAGGGTACACACCTATCTGGTTGCTATGGGCAACTACTCCATTTTTCCTCCACACTTTATTATAAATCTCCCCCTTATATCTTAAAAAAAAATAAAAATCGGTATGCTTAAAATGTTCTCTTCTGACCCCTATAACTTTCTTATTTTTCCATATATGGGGTTGTATTGGAGCAATTTTTTTGCACTTTGAGCTTTATATTTTTATCAGTACCATTTTTATTTTGATGGGACTTATAGTAACATAGTTCATAAAGTTGAACCTATAACCCTAATCTACTGAGTTGATCCAGAGGAAGGCAAAAAACACTCATACTCAAGGTAAAAAATTCCTTCCCGACTACAAATATGGCAATCAGAATAAATCCCTGATCAACGTTCTGTCCCTATAGATCTAGAATCGATAATCTGTAATGTTGTTCTTCTCCAAAAATGCATCCAGACCCCTTTCTAAATTATTTTACCGAGTTAACCATGACCACCACCTCAGGCAGAGAATGCCACAGTCTCACTGCTCTTACAGTAAAAAAAAAACTGTCTGTGCTTGTGTACAAACCTTCTTTCCTCTAACCGTAGAGAATTCCCCCTTGTTATAGATACAGTCCTAGGTATAAATAGATCTTGGGAGAGATCTCTGTAAGGTCCCCTGATATATTTATACAGTAATGGTCGTAAATGTTGGCACCCCTGAAATTTTTCTAGAAAATGAAGTATTTCTCACAGAAAAGGATTGAAGTAACACATGTTTTGCTATACACATGATTATTCCCTTTGCGTGTATTGGAACTAAACCAAAAAAGGAAGGAAAAAAAGCAAATTGGACATAACGTCACACTAAACTCTAAAAATGGGCTGGACAAAATTTGTCACCCTTTCAAAATTGTGGATAAATAAGATTGTTTCGAGCATGTGATGCTCCTTTAAACTCACCTGGGGCAAGTAACAGGTGTTGGCAATATAAAAATCACACCTGAAAGCAGATAAAAAGGAGAGGCATTCACTTAGTCTTTGCATTGTGTGTCTGTGTGTGCCACACTAAGCATGGACAAGAGAACTGTCTGAAAACTTGAGAACCAAAATTGTGGAAAGATAACAAGTCCATCTCCAGAGATCTACATGTGCCTTTGTCCACAGTGCGCAACATTATCAAGAAGTTTGCAACCCATAGTGCTGTAGCTAATATCTCTGGGCATGAACGGAAGAGAAAAATTGATGAAACATGTCAACAAAGGATAGTCTGGATGGTGGATAAGCAGCCCCAAACAAGTTCCAACAATATTTAAGCTGTTTTGCAGGCTCAGGGAGCATCAGTGTCAGCGCGAACTATAAGTCAAAATTTAAATGAAACGAAATGCTAGGAGCAGGACCCCACTGCTGACACAGAGACATTAAAAAATAAGACTACATTTCGCCAAAATAAACTTGAGTAAGCCAAAATCCTTCTGGGAAAACTTCTTGTGGACAGAGGAGACCAAGATAGAATAAACATACTGCAATCCTTTTCTGTGCGAAATACATCATTTTCTAGAAGAATTTCAGGGGTGCCAACATTTACGGCCATGACTGTACATAGTTATTCGGTCTCCACTAAGCCTTCTTTTTTCTAAACTAAATAACATTAATTCTGATCTTTCTGGGTACTGTAGTCCTCCCATTCCCCGTGTTACCCTGGTTGCCCGTCTTTCAACCCTCTCCAGCTCCACTATATCTTTCTTGTACACTGGTTCCCTGTACTGTATACAGCATTCCATGTGTGGTCGGATTTAGTGGCGTTGCGACTCGGGTGCGGGGAGTGCGGAGCGCACCAGGTGACACCAGCCTGGAGGGGTGACACCACGGCCGGCAGCACCCCCCATGACCCCCCCCCCCCCATCTGCACACCGTCACTCAACTCAGCCGGTATTTGCAGCATCCCCAGACAGAAGAGCGCTTCTTTCATGACCTGCAGGCTGTCGCACTCCAGTTTCAGCCCCCGATACTAAATCCTATCCCCCAGCCCCAGGAAGCTGCCTCTTTAAGACCTGCAATGCTTTCTGGGAACAGAAGTGCCGTGCGCACGTCTGCTCCCTCCCCCGGCGTGTCCCTGCCTCATGTGCTCCGCGTCTTCTGAGGATTCATGGGTGATAAATTCCTCCCCAAACCCCGGACATTCCTGGACCTGGAGCCCCGCCCGGGGAGAGGAGAAAGTGAAGACAAGAGACTGGTGAGACCTCTCTGCAAAACTGTATATTTAATGCAGTGTTTCCCAACTAGGGTGCCTCCAGCTCTTTCAAAACTATTACTCCCAGCATTCCCAAACAGCCTTTGGCTGTCTGGGCATGCTGGGAGTTGTAGTTTTGCAACAGCTGGAGGTACCCTGGTTGGGAAACACTGATTTAATGTTTTAATGTAACAGGGAGAAAGGGGGTGCTAAGAGGCTCTGGGTGGTGAAGCACCCCCATCATCCATCAGCAGGATCATCCTCCTGGATGATGGGGGGTGCCTCTGCCAGGAGGATGATCCTCCTTATGTATGATGAGGGTGCTACTGATGAATTATGGGGGTGCTGCAGCCCCATCATCCATCAGCAGATCATCCTCCGGGATGATGGGGGTGCTACTGGCAGGAGGATGCTCCTGCAGATGTAGCACCCCCATCATCCTGGCTGTAGCACCCTCATAATCCATTGGGAGGATCATCCTTCTGCCAGTAGCACCCCCACCATCCTGGATGATGGGGGTGCCACAGGCAGGAGGATGATCCTCCTTATGTATGATGAGGGTGCATAAGGAAAGACTATAGAGAAGTCACCTGTTGTTACTGATAATAGTGTATTTTCCTCATTATGTCCCATCAGAGCTGTAGTCACTTGTAAGTTCTGCAGTTGTGATGAGTAAAACTACAACTCCCAGCCAGGGCCGGTGCAAGGATTTCTGCCTACACAAGCTCCATTTTGGTCCCCCTCCCCAAACCTGCAGTCCACCCTCGCCCCCACCTCCCTTGCATACATTTTTCTTTAAATTATTTCCTTTGTAACACCACCGATAACACAGTGATAACTCTGAGTACAGATAATGTAGTAGATGTGACCTGCAGCCCTATGTAACACCACAGATAACACAGTGATATCTCTCTGAGTACAGATAATGTAGCAGATGTGATCTGCAGTCCTATGTAACACCACCTCTGTTAAGAGGCTAACACATTTTTATACAATACACCTGTGGTCTCCAAACTATGAACCTCCTGTTGTTGTAAAACTACAACTTCCAGCATGCCTGGAGAGCCAAAGGCTTTCTGGGCAAGCTGGGTGGTGTAGTCTGTAACAGCAGGAGGTTCATAGTTTGGAGCCCACTGTAATACACTAACCTTCACTCCCTTCATTCAAGGACAACTATGAAGGGGGTCTGCAGCCGGGAGGAGAGCATCAGAGCATTCAGAGGTGATGAAGAGGAGGAGGGCACGGGAGGAATGGCACAGGCAGCCTCCATGCTTGATGGCCTTTGACCTCTCAGGCCGCTGTGCTGCTTCCGCCCCTCCTCTCTGACCTGATACTTCTATGCTGAACCTCCAGACATCTTGCTGTAACGCACCTCCAGACTATATTTAGCTGCAAGTGTCACTCACTGTGCAACTGCAGGGCCGGACTGCAGCTGCAAAGTGTGTGACAGGTATGGGACCGACACACCGGAACCCACCCCCACCCCCCTCCTCCTCAGGGCAGCCTGAAGTGACAGTGGTGCCACAGGGGAATCTCAGTGGGCCACAGCAGTAAAACCAGAGCGGGTGGAGTGATGGCAGTGACCTCTGCTGTGCGGCGGCGGGGCGCACAGGTGGGGGTCTTAGTATTAAAAAAAAGTCTTCATTTTTCCTCCCCCATCAGCTGTGAGTCCATGCGCCCTCAAGCGGACAGCACCGGGCCTGCTCCCAGCATAAGCTCACCACTGCTTAGGTCATACTGGGAGCTAAAGTTTTAATTGGTGAAACCTTTTTTAGCGCTTTCCCATTCTTTGGCAATTGATATATTTGATTATTATACTGGAATTTTTCACACTGCTCTACATCAGTGGTGCCTGGGGGGGGGGAGTTTAGGTATGGGGTGACACCATTTTCTATCGCACCAGGTGACACCAACCTTAGCAACGCCACTGGTCTGACTAGTGATTTGTACAGCGGTAGCATTATTTCCTTGTCGTGGGCATCTATGCCCCTATTGATGCACCCCTTGATTTTATTTGCCTTGGCAGCAGCTGCCCGACACTGGTCACTACAGCTAAATTTACTGTTAACCAAGACTCCAAAGTCCTTTTCTACGTCAGTCGTTCCAAGTGTGCTCCCATTTAATACATAATCCCAGCCTGGATTTTTCTTCCCCATGTGTTGAACCTCATGTGCCACTTCCGGCTCAAACCTCCAACCTGTCCAGATCCATTTGTAACAGTGCACTGTCCTCTATAGTGTTTACCGCTTTACAGACTTTAGTATCATCTTCAAAGATTGCTACTTAACCCTTCTACAAGTTAATGAATATATTAAATAGAACAGGACCAAAGACTGACCCCTGTGGTACCCAATAGTAACAGTCACCCAGTCAGAATAAGTTCCATTAATAACCACCCTCTGTTTCTTATCACTGAGCCAGTTACTTACCCATTTACACACATTCTCCCCCAGCCCAATCATTCTAATTTTATGCACCAACCTTTTATGTGGTACGGTATCAAATGCTTTGGAAAAATCCAGATATACGACATACAGCGATTCCCCTTGGTCCAGTCTGGAGCTCACCTCCTCATAAAAGCTGATCAGGTTAGTTTGACAGGACTGATCCCTCATAAAGCCATGCTGATATGGAGTCATACATTTATTTTTATCAAGATACTCCAAAATAGCATCTCTTCAACCCTCAAACAATTTACATACAACGGAGGTTAAACTAACAGGCCTATAATTTCCGGGGTCACCTTTTGGCCCCTTTTGGGGTCAGTCTATTACATTAATTCCTTTAGAACACAGGGGTGAATGCCATCTGGACCTGGTGATTTGTCTATTTAGATTTTTTTGTAGGCGGCACTGTACTTCTTCCTGAGTTAGACAGGTGACCAGTACTGGGGAGTTTACCTTATCTCGCTGTATTTCACCTGGCATTTCATTTTCCTTGGTGAATACAGTGGAGAAGAGTTTGTTTAATATATTTGCTTTTTCCTGATCCCCGTTCATAATTTATTCTTTATCGTTTTTTAAAGGGACCACACTTTCATTTTTAACCTTTTTGCTATTTATATAGTTAAAGAACATTTGGGGGTTAGTTTTACTCTCTTTGGCAATGAGTCTTTCTGTCTCTATTTTTGCAGCTTTTATCTGTTTTTTTACATATTTTACATTTTTCTCTATAGCTTTTTAATGCTTCTTCACTGCCATCCTGTTTTAGTAGTTTAAATGCTTTATTTTTGTCATTTATTGTCCCCTTAACCTTTTTATTCATCCACATTGGTTTTCTTATATTTCTGACCCTTTTTTCCATAAGGTATATACATCTTACAGTAAGAATTTAACCTCTTAAGGTGACCCCGCATCATATCGCGGCAGGCCCGGCATCATAGTGAAGCCGGAACCCGTCTCTAATAGCGTGCGGCACTGATCGCAGTGCCGCGCGCTATTAACCCTTTAGCCGCGCGCTCAAAGCTGAGCCACGCGGCTAAAAGTGAAAGTAAAAAGTGCCGGATAGCTCAGGGAGCTGTTTCGGGATCACCGCGGTATAATCGCGGCATCCCGAACAGCTGTAGCACAGGAGGAGGTCTTCTTACCTTCCTTCCTGCAGTCCGATTGCCGATTGAATGCTTCAAGCCTGAGATCCAGGCTTGAGCATTCAATCGCCGAAAACACTGATTGATCCATTCCTATGGAGATGAATAAATCCGTGTTAAAGTTAATGTTAATGCAATGTTATAGCCCCCTATAGGAGCTATAATATTGCATAAGAAAAGTGTAAAAAAATCATTAACCCTTTCAATTACCCCTTCCCCTAATAAAAGTTTGAATCACCCGTCATTTCCAAGAATAAAAAAAACAGTGTAAATAAAAATAAACATGTGGTATCGCCGCGTGCGGAAATATCCGAATTATAAAAAATATACCGCTTTTTAAACCGCACGTTCAATGGCGTACGCGCAAAAAAATTCCAATGTCCAAAATAGCGCATTTTTGATCACTTTTTTTACCACAAAAAAGTGAATAAAAAGTGATCAAAAAGTCTGATCAGAACAAAAATGGTACCGCTAAAAACTTCAGATCACGGCGCAAAAAAATGAGCCCTCATAGCGCCCTGAACACGGAAAAATAAAAAAGTTATAGGGGTCAAAAAATGACCATTTTAAACGTATAAATTTTCCTGCATGTATTCATGATTTTTTTCTGAAGTGATACAAAATCAAACCTATACAAGTAGGGTATCATTTTAACCATATGGACCTACAGAATAAAGATAAGGTATCATTTTTGCCGAAAAATGTACTGCATAAAAACGGAAGCCTCCCAATACGTACAAAATAGTGTTTTTTCATCAATTTTGTCGCACATTGATTTTTTTTCCCGTTTCACTGTAGATTTTTGGGTAAAATGACTGTCATTACAAAGTAGAATTAGTGATGCAAAAAATAAGCCATCATATAGAATTTTAGGTGAAAATTTTAAAGAGTTATGATTTTTTAAATTTAAGGAAGGAAAATTGAAAATGAAAAAACGGAAAAAGCCCGAGTCCTTAAGGGGTTAAAGGAGTTATCCAGGAAAAAACATTTATTTATATATATATATATATATATATATATATATATATATATATATATAATCAACTGGCTCCAGATTTGTAAATTACTTCTATTAAAAAATATTAATCCTTTCAGTACTTTTGAGCTGCTGAAGTTGAGTTGTTCTTTCTGTCGAATTGCTGTCTGATAACAAGTGTCTCGGGAACCGCCCAGTTTACAAGCAAATCCCCATAGCAAACCTCTTCTACTCTGCAGTTCCCGAGACAAGCAGAGATGTCAGCAGAGAGCACTGTTGTCAGACAGAAAACAACAACTCAACTTCAGCAGCTGTTAATTATTGAAAGGATTAAGATTTTTTAATAGAAGTAATTTACAAATCTGGTTAACTTTCTGGAGCCAGTTGATAGAAAAAAATAAAAATAAATGTTTTTTCCTGAAATACCCCTTTAAGATCTTTTTAAAAGTCTCCCATTTAGTGTCAGTCTTCTTGTTTTTTAGGACATTATCCTAATTTATATTGTTAAGGGCTTCTCTGAGTTGATCAAACTTAGCCTATTTAAAATTCATTGTTTTTGTGGCCCCCGAGAGATTCCCTTATTGAAGAACAAGTTATAATGTATTATATTATGATCACTATTTCCTAGATGTCCTTCTACTTGCACATTAGTTACTGTGTCAGGTCTGTTGGTTAATATTAAAGGGGTACTCCGGTGAAAAGCTTTTTTCTTTTAAATCAACTGGTGGCAGAAAGTTAAACATATTTGTAAATTACAATATGCAAGGAGAAGGTGAAAAAGTCGGCAGACTCACCAAGGCTTCTTTTTTCAGGGTTGCTTCTTTATTAAATACTCACATACAAAACTTTGTGCAAAAGGGGAGAGAGGATCACATGGAGGGGGGTATTCACTGTCTGGCCAGAGGAAGCTCGATTACAGAGTGAAACAGATTCTGTCGCCAGACAGTGAATACCCCCCTACCCCCCTCCATGTGATCCTCTCTCCCCTTTTGCACAAAGTTTTGTATGTGAGTATTTAATAAAGAAGCAACCCTGAAAAAAGAAGCCTTGGTGAGTCTGCCGACTTTTTCACCTTCTCCTTGCATATTGTATTTGACTCGTCTCACAAGTCAGAGCACTACCTTAGATTCGGGGATTACTCCTATTCATCCTAGATCCAGGTCCTTTTCGGTGGTCAGCAGTAGTGCCGGACATTGATATCTCTGTTTTTTGCCTATATTAGTAAATTACTTCTATTAAAAAATCTTAATCCTTCCTGTACTTATTAGCTGCTGAATACTACAGAGGAAATTCTTTTCTTTTTGGAATGCTCTCTGATGACATCACGACCACAGTTCTCTCTGCTGACGTTATTATAATAATAACGCTTTATTTATTGTTGTCCTTAGTGGGATTTGAACCCAAGTCCCCAGCACTGCAAGGCAGCAGTGCTAACCACTGAGCCACCATGCTGCCCTTAGCATACATCTGCTATGCTTGGTTGCTAAAATGGACAGAGATGTCAGCAGAGAGCCCTGTGCTCGTGATGTCATCAGTGTTCCAAAAAGAAAGGAATTTCCTCTGTAGCATTCAGCAGCTAATAAGTACTGGAAGGATTAAGATTTTTTTATAGAAGTAATTTACAAATATGTTTAACTTTCTGCCACCAGTTGATTTAAAAGAAAAAAAAGCTTTTCACCGGAGTATTAAGGTTTTCACCGGTACCCCTTTAAGTCCAGTAGGGCGCCGCCTCTGGTCGGCCCTGCACCATTTGGGACAGAGAATTGTCTTTAGCTATTGTCAGAAATCTGTTTCCTTTTATGAGATTCACAGGTCTCAGTCTCCCAATTTATATCAGGATAGTTAAAGTCCCCCATTATTATCACATCATTTTGATTTGATGCCTTGCTTATTTGCCTCAGTAATTTATCTTGTTCCTCTTCCATTAAGTTTGGCTGCTTACAGCAAACCCCTCTCAGATTTTTTTTTATTTTTATCTCCATATATTTCTACCCATAATGACTCCACATTATTGTTTCCCTCCCATATATCCTCCCGCAGTGCGGCCTTCAGACTCTATTTCACATAAAGACAAACTCCTCCCCCCTTCCGTTTTGTCCGATCCTTCCTGAATAGACTATAACCCTGTATGTTGACCGCCCAGTCACAGCTATCATCCAACCAAGTCTCTGTTATACCCACTGTCATAATTTTCCTCATCAACCACTCCAGTTCCTCTGTTTTATTGGACAGACTTATGGCTTTAAGTCAACATGCAATGCAATGGTGTATGTTTTTTCTTCCTATGAAGCCTATCCCTATTAACTATTCTAACCCCTCCCTCCACTCCACCTCAGGTACATTAATAAGTCCCCCGTTATATCTACGCTATCTTCCCCCCCCCCCCCAGTCCCTAGCTTAAACACTCTTCCACCCTTCTAGCCATTCTTCTCCCCAAGAACAGCTGCACCCTCTCCATTGAGGTGCAGCCCGTCCCTACAGTAGAGCTGGTATCCAACAGCAAAGTCGACCCAGTTCTCCATGAACCCAAACCCCTCCTTCCTCCACCAGCTTCTGAGCCGCTTGTTTACCTCCCTAATCTCCCGCTGCCTCTCTTTGTGGCTTGTGGTACAGGTAATATTTCAGAGGTCCTTGCCTTAAGCTTGTGGCCTAAGTCCATGAAATCATTTTTAAGGACACTACACCTACCTCTTACTTTGTCATTGGTGCCAATATGTACCATGACTGCTGGGTCCTCTCCAGCTTCACCCAGCAACCTGTCAACCCGATCCGCCGAACTCGAGCGCCAGGAAGACAACACACTATTTGGCGATCCCGGTCTCTGTGACAGATCGCCCTGTCTGTCCCCCTAATAATAGAGTCCCCCACTACCAGTGTGCCTGCCCTGCACTTCTCCCTCCCTCCTTACTGGAGCAGACACCCTGGCGGTCAAAGGCAGAGTCCTGCTGCAGTACTGCTAGCTCTGAAATGGCATCCCTCTCATCTGTCAACCGGGCAAACTTGTTGGGGTGTGCCAGATCAGGACTAGCCTCCCTGACACTTTCCCCTCTACCCCGTTTTCTAACTGTAACCCAGTTAGCTGCTTGACTGTCCTGCACCTCCGTCCCACTATCCTCCCCCACCTCTACCTCAGAGAGTCCTTGGTCAGTGAGCAGGAGACTCCTCTCCAAGTTGTCAATGAGTCTCAATGTTGCCAGTTGTTCCTCTAGAACCAGGATCTGGGCTTCCAAATGAACAACTTGCATACACCTCGCACAACAGTATGCACCCTCAAACTGCTTTTTCAAGGATTGCATAAAGATGCACACTGGACTGCCTTTTCCAACATGGAGGCCATACTAGATTTGGGGATTGCAAAAATTAACAGTATAAAAAAAAAAAACAATCAAATATTTCAATTAAACTCCCTGAATTTAAAGTCCCTTAATTTTAAGTCCCTCTCACTTTTATACTTACACTCCCTTGTGTACTTCACACTCTTGTATAAAGCCACACAATCACTAGCTCAGACAATCACTTAGTGTACTTTCTTTTATAGTTACTGGACACCACCTCTCTCTTCCACTCCTGCTACATTAAGTGAACAAAAATCAGCAATTCTGGCCGTTGGTATTTTTTATTTTTTTTACATTTACGCCATGGACCGTGTGGTTTCATCAACATTATATTTTAATAGTTCAGACATTTATGCACCCTTTGGATAGGGGATAAGATGTCTAAGCACCGGAGAACCCCTTTAATGCCGGACATCACATGGTTCAGTGATGTCCAGCATTAGCCAGTATGAAGCGAGCTCAGCTCGCAATAGCTTTAACAAGTTACTGTTCTCCTGCTCCCTACCACATATAACTCTGCATTAGGAGCCAAAGCTTTCTACTGTGGCTCTATAGTACCTGTCTCCAGCTCGAGTCCAAGTGTAATGTGGTCAGTTTATTATGTTAACCATATTTTTTAAGAATTCATGGTGATGGTTTTCTTCTAATATTTTATTTTAATCTATATTTTATGATAATCCTGAAATCTTGATGTTTCCATTCTGGCCACCAGGTGTAAAACTAGGTGGAGACTAGCTGTTCTGTACAAATAATTTACCAGTAATGCCTTTCTTCTAATACAGGGAAACGTAACATCAGTATGTAAAAAACACTGGATCCCCCACCATTCACAGCGGAGATCAGCCTCCAACTCCCTGTAGAATGACCTCTGAGAAGGTCACAGAGAATACACAGTAGTGTCTCTAATTAATTTGAATTAGACAGGTCATGGCAAAATATCTTTAATAAATATCCTACTTAATATAGTTATGCACAGCCCTGTATATAAGTTATATACTGCCTACTCATTTCACATTGAAGGGAAATATATAGGGACATATATGCCTAAAGTTGAAGTTAATGTGTAGCAAAATCATCTGCAGAAAATATGCAGCAGATCCTGTAGGTGTGAACGTACCCTATAACAACATTTTTTACATTATGCCAAAGTCCAAAAAGTAATCTTAATTGTAGAAACAATAACCTATAACTAACTGTTTACAAGTCAGATATGTAAAAATCTTATGTGAAGATTTTTGGAAACCTGTGTGGTTATTCTGACCGCACCGTTGTTTTATGTCTATAATGTTAGTAAATCCAATCATTTAAAACATTGTTCAGATACAGCTATAGGTGTCACTGTAGCTTCACTTGGCTATAGATAAGATGGGTTCTGAGAAATGCTTCCTAAAAATTCATGCAAATAAAGAATATCTATACAAAGCAGTAAGTGCTATTTAGGAAATATTTGTGTGTTAAAGAGGCAAAAACCACATAATGCAAAGTTACTAACAATAAAGTAATTTGTTTCATTCAGGCTTAGTTGTATCGGATTCTTTTGAACTCCTTCATTATAGCTGTGTCATGTGATAATAAGTGACTACCAGTCTAGAGCATGCACTCTGTATAGAGAGGAAGTCAGTCTTCCCTGTGTGAAGGTCTTCCTGTGAACTACGGGGTTGCATTATCTTCGATGCCTACCCATTCCCCCCCCCCCCCCCCCCAAACTTTGCCTTTCTTGATCCCTGTACAGGGTGCTGCAGAGGATATCATTCAGGATTTCAGTGATATAGTTGTACTATGATTTGCTGCAGAGTTATAAAAGCCCCCTGACTCAGACTGCATGTGTATCTGTTGTGTTCAGAATGTCCTTTGTATTACGAGATGCAGATTCACACTGCTCTCCCCTGCCTACTGCTAAAGAGCTGACATGAAGAAACCTATTCAAACCAGAGGCAGTGGAGAGACAGGATGAAGCTGCATCACATAGGAATACACTTAGAATCTGCAATATAAGTAAGGCTTTGTTCACATCTGCATCAGAGCTCCATCGCAGAATCCATTTTTGTCTGCTCATATCCTGCTATATAAACAGACACCAGACAGAAAACCGGCATACCCTATATATATTTTTTTTACTTTATATGTAAATGAGAAGCTTGGTGCACGGGTGGCATTCCCAAGCCCCCAGAGCAGGGTAATATCTATCTTCAATCTTCATAGGAAGAACTTTCTTCCTCTGTGCTGAGGCTCCTATTCTGTAGAATGGAGCTTCATTCTGCAGCTACACCCCTCTTCTTGCATGCGCAGCCAGCCACAGAGATTTCACAGTGGAGGGGAGGCATTATGCTGCCGCGTGGAGCTCCTATCTGCAGCATAGAAGCCTTAGCACAGGGGGGCGAAGTGCTTCATATAAAGATTAGACAGATGTAACCATGGACAGGGGGCTTTGATAAGTATATCTGTGACAGGGATCATGATGACAGATTCCTTTTTAAAGTCAATGGCTTCCGTTGGTGTCTGTTGTGCAACAAACAGTCTGGCTCGATTTTATTTATTTTTTTCTGCAGTAAAGAGATTCTTTGACAGTGACCCTGAACGGAGCCCCCAACACAGAAGTGAAAACGGCCTTAGGGGATAGGAGTTCTGTGTCAGTGAACTTTCACTTGCTGCTTTTAGATAGGATTTAGGACAGAGAAAGTGTAGTCTGTTTAGACTCCCCATTATGAAAAATGTAGGCTGAACTAGGGGAACTATATTAGAGGCAGAGAAGGAATCAAAATAACTAAAATAGGTACACATAAGGCACACACAAGAACTGCTAAATTTTTCTTTACTAATAGCCTATGTTTGCAGAAAGTAGGCAAAAAAATAATGCTGGATAGCTTGTTTTATTGAAAGAGTTTCACTTTATTTTATACTTGTACAGAGAACCATTTTACTGATGGAAGCAATAGATATTGTAATGCATTAGATGGAGGGTAGGACTATAGTTTAGTTAAAGGGGTACTCCAATGCCAGACATCTTATCCCCTATACATAGGATAGGGGATGCCCTGCTATCTCTGTGCAGACACCCGGCATTCTGAACATTATGTTCTGCACGCTGGGTTTTTAAGGTCGTGGTCGAGACTTCACGCCACGTCCCTTCATGACATCACGCCACACCTTTAAGGCTATATTCACACGGTGTAAAATTGAGTTGCATATTTTTTGCATGCATTTCTAGACTTAATTGGCAAAAATTTGTTTTTGTTGTTTGTTTTATTTTATTTTTTTCACATTTTGCTAATTACAGACGAAAATTCTTGCATAAAATAAAATACACCACAGAATTTTACAATGTGTTGACATAGCTTTACATTTTGACATTTTTATGCTGTTTTTCATGCAATTTTTGCCTTGGTCAAAAAGCACGAGTGGATTTTAAAAGAACTGAAAATCTAACCTAAAGCTTTAAAAATTCCTCATTTTCAGATTTATTTTTTAGTTCTGGGTAAACATCCATGCAAATGTTGTTTTAAGGAATAAATCTATACTGTGCGAATGAGGCCAAATAAAGTTTTTCCAACTCTGAAAACTGAACCCTTATTTGAAAAAAAAAAAAAAAAACTCCACTATTTTTCACAAAGAGAAGTGCACAAGGTTGGGCAAAAACCTTTTGGATTGGGTATCTTCAGCTTGGTCACCTGTACTTTCTGCTTTTTGTCTACTGACATCTAAGTCCCACACTATAAGCTTATGCAGAGAGATATTGGCCTAGATTTATTAAACTGTGTGAGAAAAAGTGAAGAGATTTTCCCCTGACAACCAATCACAGCTCGGCTAATAAACTGTGGTAAAGTGACAGCGGAGCTGTTATTGGTTTCTGTGGGAAAATCACTCAATTTTTTCTCTCACACAGTTTGATAAATCTGGGCTATTTTGTTTTTTTAGATTTAGTAAATTTAGATGTGTTTGATTATCTAAAAAAAAACCTTTATGAATTTCAGGACATCAACCATATGGCTCTTTATATACTGTGTTGTGTGTAAATAAAATACATTTTGTTACAAAGTTATAGTTTTATTGTACTGTTACACTAACTTGGAAATATACCTAAGTGGTAATGGAATTAACAAGAAACTTTAGTATGACATCTAATGTGTTTTATCGCTAATATATTTAAGTAATTTAAAGGGGTAGTCTGGGGATCTGGATAGGGGATAAGTGTCTGATTGCAAGGGTCCAACCGATGGGACCCCCTGTGATCTCCTGTATGGGGCCCCGTCTACTTACCCGTTTTCGGTGTACTCCAGCCCCCACCTTCCTGGAAAAGCCATGTTGCCCGTTCAGCCAATCATGGAGAGACATGGTTGCGGCTGGTGATTGGCTGAGCAGGTTGGAGCGCCCCAAGTACAGGCAAGTAGACAGGTTCCGGTGGTCAGACTCCCCGTGATCAATTATCCCTTATAGTGTGAAGATGTCCATAGGCGTTGTTCACATGTCTGTAGGTAAAGATTGCATTATGAAACCATTTACTATACTTTTAGCAACTATTTTGAAGCTATTATGATAGTCCATCTGCCATGACAATGCAAATCACAGACACTGCCCAATAGAATGCCATCATTTTGACAGGCATAATGCTAGCCATACCCATAAGACTGATATCTGCATAACCTGACTATTTTGGCAGGACCAGCCCAACTCTTCCCTTGATGGCAGATGTCAGGAATTGGCAGATCACTATTAGCATGTCCAATCCTTTCATTATGAAGGGCAATA
This sequence comes from Hyla sarda, assembly GCF_029499605.1. Lineage (NCBI taxonomy): Eukaryota > Metazoa > Chordata > Amphibia > Anura > Hylidae > Hyla > Hyla sarda. Next base: position 245,147,837 of record NC_079190.1, read on the forward strand.
AGCTGTCACAAGAGAAGTCTGGCAGCGGGTTATTCTTTTCTTCAGAACACATGCATGCTTAGGCGTGCCAAACACACATTCGGCCAACAGCTATATATGGCCAGCCTAACACACTGCAGTTCAGAAGTTTTGCAATGTATTATACAACCTTGTAATCATATGGTCAAGTCTGCTAGTTGGACTAAAAAATAAAAAGGAAAAAATAAATTGGAAAAATAGAAGAAAAATACACAATATTTTTGTGTCTATAGTGACACAAACTATTAAATGTATTGTTATTAACACTGCATAGTGGTTAAAAATAATCCTGAAAAATGAACCTAATAAAAAAAATTCAACAAGAGTTTTAAGTGTTTTTATAGTGAGAAAGTAAAACATTCCAAGAGTCTACATTTGGTATCAACATAATCATACTGATCATCAAGCGGATCATTTAAACCGCACTGCCAACACTGTAAAAAATAACCCTGCACCTCCTCAAATAAAACACACAAAAAGCTCAACACAAAAAATTCTGTGTATCCTTATGTATCCAAGTATCATGCTATTAAAAGTAACATCTCATCCTCCTAAAAACAAGCCCTCATACATCTACATCAACAGAAAAGAAATTAAAAATGATTACTCCATGGATCCAGAGAACAAAGGGGAGTAAAATTGCTTTACCGTGCTTTACTTCCCTGGCCTCAGCAATCTTTTCCTCACTGTCCCATACACTAAAAATGGAGCAGCAGGACAAAGATTTCTAAGAGCCTTAGACTAGAGCACGCTACCACAGGCTTATCCATCTCATTCGCTCTTCAGCATTAGGACCTTGCCCGATCAAAACATTTTTTTTTTAATGTTATACTTTTATTGCAGCTGTGTCCCAATATTCTTATGTGTTAGGTCATGCTTCTTGCTTCCCCGTCATTCTATACCATCCAGGTGACAATTCTGTCCAAAAGATGGCTGCAGATGGAGTATGTGACCATGCATGTCATTCAGCCTCCTCCATAGCAATATGCTGCTCATAGGAAACTAGCACAGACACAGTGTAGGAGGCTGATGTTTTTACAGTCCTTTTTTGTGCAATCTTTTAATTAAAACAAAACAGCAGAACAGAATGAGATAATTCAAAGACAATTCATCTATGCAGAGACTTTGCAAAGAATATAACATAGAAAGTGGACAGTTAAAAAAAAAAGTTTGAATCTTTTACCATCCTTATGCCTGTAATGTGTCTGCCCTTTTAATAAAAAAAAATGAAATGCATACAAACTTCTCAAATAAAGTCTCAAGACTTGTTCCCAGCTCAATGCTACTTTTTCTTTTACTGATGCCGATTAGAATCTAGTACTGATATTGTTATTCAGGGGCATACTACTGTGTGTGTGTGTATATATATATATATATATATATATATATATATATATATATATATATATAAATATAATGTATGTATATAGTATCTCACATAAGTTTCTCACATAAGTTAGTACACCCCTCACATTTTTGTCTCAACACTATATATTATAAAGTAATCCTGAAATCTTGCAGCTTTTGTTCTGGCCATTAGGCCTTATATTAAGCTTAGACCTTTTGTTCTCTACAGATCACTTTCCACCATTGTTCTCCTTGTCATTACAGACAGGATTACAGTGAAAGGTGACATCAGGACAATAGCTGAAGCTCAGAGGTCAAGAAAGGCCAAAACTTAGTTCCTTTCTATAGTTCTCAATGGCACACCAAGCATTCGTGAAGCTTAAAAGACTATTCACTCAGGCGCCTGTACCGAAGCAATCAAATACACTGTTCCCCTTCTATAATGAGACATATCCCTGAGATATGGCTCTGGGAGCAGTCCTGTCACAAAAACTAGCAGACAAAAACTTCCTCTATCCCATTGCCTATTATTCCCACACGTTGTCGAATGCAACTATGAAGTGGGTGATCTTGAAATCATGGAAGAACTATAGTAATGGAGATATTGGCTGGAAGGTTTTAAATACCCAGTGTTGGTGCACACTGACACAAGAATCTTGAGTATCTACATTCAGCCAGAAGACGCTAAGCCTAGTTAGACTAACAGATCACATACCGGCCAGGTTACAAAAATGGCAAGGCAGATGCCTTGTCCCTAATGTACGCATCTGGAGAGGATCATAGACCCGAAAGCATAGACTATCTTACACCCCTCCTATTTCCTTATTACTCACCAATTCCTCATTAAGGAAATCATAGACCAGTGTCTCTGTACCTCCAGAAGCTGCTCACCTGCCTGCTGTCCAAGGACTTAGTTACCATCAGCAACACATCGATGTGCCTCCCAAGCAACGTTTACCTGTACTGCAGTATCCTCATGACAACCCCATGGCAGGTCAGTGAGGTCTACAGAACACCAAAGAACTGATCAAACACCACTTCTGGGGGCCGTTATTGACTACAGATGCATGCTACCACCAGATCATGCTGGGCAAGAGTTATACATTGTATACCTCCTGCCCAGCAAGATTATACAGTAAGCCATCAATCTGTGTAGATTGCTGCTTTACTGTACCCCTTTCTGGGCTGAGCACCCAACAATGAGAGTTAAGGGAGTATTCCAGGATTTTTTTGACTGTGCAACAGGGGCTGCAATGTTAGTGTAGTTTATAATATAGTGTCTGTACCTGTGTTTGATGGCTGGTTAGGTGTTCAAATGGAGTGTGTCTATGTTTTAATGGATGGAGCGACCACTGGGTGGGTGGGAGGGAGATCATTCTCCACAGGGCTGCAGGGAATTGTAGTTTCAAGCACATCACGCATGGAAGGGAGCCTAGCTGTGCTGCAATAGGTGGGGTGGTTGATGTGTGGGAGGCAGATAAATCACCTCCAACCCAGAAACAAGGGATCCTGGGAATTGTAGTTGGAGGGTGGGGACAAAAATGGGAAATAGCCAGTTCACACAAACAAGCCAGCCGCATGATGGGAGACACGGGACACAGCCTTTTAACCACCAACACAAGCAAGGATCCTTAATAAGCATGTCCATTACTTTATGTAGGATAACCACTTTAAGTTGCACTGACCCAGCACAAGACCCAGTGTGATATGATTCTATGGCAATAGGTCTCACCCAAGAGACAAATTTTGCACAGGTATTAGCTGCGGAAACCAGCGGGGAGAACAGTGACTACATTGTAGCACATGTGCGCAGAATTCAAAATGAAGATAACTTATAAAATTGTCTACTGTTCACAGTACTATAAAATAAGTAATTATATTGTCTTACGTTACTTATAACAAAGGTAGTAGCTGCCGATAAGGAAAGTGTAATAGTTGGCAGTCAATCGGGAAATACCGTGATCTATGTAAAAAAAAAAACTTATATTTGTATAGACCTAAATAGAAAAGATCAAGTACTGTACATCAGTGTCATTGAATAATATTTTCTACTGACTGTAACTTATAATAGAGCATAAAGATCCTACCAATCAATAGAATAGCAGTGCGGTAGATAGTAGAGGTAATTTCCTATATTTAGTTTTAACAGAATCCTTGTCTGTAGTGTATACTTGCAGGATATCTTCTTTTGCTAAGTGCAGGTGCATTTGACTGTCCATATCCATAGCTGCAAGAAAGAAATCCAATACTAATGTGCTCAAGATATGAAATCTCCGTATATACTGATGGGGTAAAAACACCATTAAATACCTTGAATCCTAATGCTTGATAGTATGTCATTAAAGAGTCCCATTAAAAGGTCACAGGGATGTCTTGTTACAAAAACTCAGAAAACGGATACAAGAAAACTCACAGTGTGAACAGTGACATAGCAGAATGGACATACTAATCCTAAAACCGACTAATGTAGCACAGACTAAAATCTACAATAAAAGACTATATAACCATGGCTAAAAAAAAAATCAGATCATATCGCAGGATAAATACTAGGTAAATGCTCAAGCAGACATAGAAGTATAATGCACAGACATAATAGCAGCATTATTGCACAAGCAGACAAAGTGTTTTGCACTAAATAACCAGCAACTAGAATGCAGACTGAGCTGGAGATATAATGGCACATCCGCATTGCAATTGGGTGAAAGGATTAACTCTTCCTTGCCTGGAAGAAAAGCACAGAAAACAGATAATGCATGAAAAACCAGGTCTGAACAGGGCCTAAAACGGAAAAATGCAAAAACAAATAAAGAGACATTACAGTTTACCTTAAGGAGAAGACAGGATAACTAAGAAAATTGCAGATATTGATCATACGCAATACTGGATGGCTGTCAAGCCTGCAGATGGATTGTAAAATTCAATAAAGCATAAATTTTTCTGCCTGCCAAAAGCTTATTTACAGCTGTAAATGCACGGTGACATTAAATAGCATAATTAAACATCTCCATGGAAATGAGGGAGGACTACGATGGCAAACATTTGGTAATATTTCATACAGACAGAGCGTTTTGGGTTTGTTGCCAAGCATTGTTATATGATTAGCTTTGTAAACTGCTCTTGTATTATGCATTTCCTTAGGATGTGAGATTCTAACCTGATGAAGTCTTGATCTGCATGATAAACGTCCATCTGGTGTTGGCTCTTGCTAGCAAGAATTGGCAGAATGCTGTAAAATATTGTAAAACATATTTTGTTACAGTATCAGCTTGTAATTTTATTTTTGAAAAGCCTTAGATCTTGTCTTTCCAGTGTGTTCCTGCTAACTTCTTATTTACCCAGTTATTGGAAAAGGGTGCACACACATCTGGGAAAAGTTAAGTTAGACTTGGTTCTATTAAGCGAATGTTCATACATGTTGTGCATGCCTCAACACTTTTTGATGGAGATCATAAAGTCAGTCGCGAGGAACAGATGTGCCAAGTTGCTGTCCTAAGATCTATGCTTGGCACATTTTACCATAACATTCTTTTTCCCACAGTCATATAGTAAGTCCAGTGGGCTGATACTGTACCTGAAACATGAAGGTCTTGCTTAAATTCAAAAACTTTTTATGTGTTGTTCATTTTGGTAAAACATTAAAGGGGTATTCCAGGCAAAAACTTTTTTATATATATCAACTGGCTCCAGAAAGTTAAACAGATTTGTAAATTACTTCTATTTAAAAAAAATCTTAATCCTTTCAGTACTTATGAGCTTCTGAAGTTAAGGTTGTTCTTTTCTGTCTAAGTAAGTCCTCTCTGATGACACGTGTCTCGGGAAACGCCCAGTTTAGAAGCAAATCCCCATAGCAAACCTCTTCTAAACTGGATGTTTCTCGAGACAGGTGTCATCAGAGAGCACTTAGACAGAAAAGAACAACCTTAACTTCAGAAGCTCATAAGTACTGAAAGGATTAAGATTTTTTTTATAGAAGTAATTTACAAATCTGTTTAACTTTCTGGAGCCAGTTGATATATATAAAAAAGTTTTTGCCTGGAATTCCCCTTTAACCTTTCTTATATACTTCATTAGAAAGTTAGATTTCCTTTTTACAGAAATCATGGCTTAAAAGACACCATCATGGGTCCCATAACCATACGGAAGCTGAAACACAGGCATGGACAAAGTCTAGTAAGTGAGTGTGGGACTAGCACTCCTCAGTGCTTACTCCTGACTGCATCATTAAAACAGAGGAGGGGGTTACAGAGCAGCCTGCAGTGATTGGATGAAGAGACTCAGCACAGCACTGCAGACTCGGAGGAAGATGAGTCATGCAAAGTGAGGACGAGCCCCCTCTAAAGCAGAGAAAGAGAAACCAAGTGAGAAACAGATATTTTGAAGATATTTGTGAGAAAAATATAGGTGCTAGAACATAAAAATTATATTAGTTTTTTATTTATTTTTATTGTGGAATATGACAGGTACTCTTTAAAAATTATTTAAGTAATCAGTATTTCCCAACCAGTGTTTCTCCGGCTGTTTCAAAACTACAACTCCCAGCATGCCCAAACAGCTGCTCAGCATATTGTTTGCCAAAGCAGGATATTGCTCAGCCTGCAGCTCAGGTAGACAATTGCTGCCTGGGACCGAAGCAGGTCACCAGAGGTATTGTGGGAGCGCAGGAGATAAGTAAAGATTTACATTGTTAGACCCCCACAAAATGTGCACAAAAAAAAAACCTCTGCCGCTGGATAACTTCTTTAAGCCAAAGGCTGTCTGGGCATGCTGGGAGTTTTAGTTTTGCAACATCTGGAGGGTCACAGTTTGGGGACCACTGTTACAGTGGTGCCCAAACTGTAGCCCTCCAGATGTTGCCAAACTACAACTCTCAGCATGTCTAGACTGCCCAGGCATGCTGAGAGTTGTAGTTCTGTAACATCTGTCCCTTCAGATTTTGCAATTTTCATGAAATTCTTGAAAATTGCTGCTCTACTTTGAAGCACTCTAATTTTTTTCAAAAAGTTAAAATATTTCCATTTTATGATGCCAACATAAAATAGACATATTGTATTTGTGAATAAAAATAAAATTTATTTGGAATATTCATTTTCCTTACAAGCAGAGAGCTTCAAAGTTAGAAAAATGCTAAATTTTCATGAAATTTTGGGATTTTTCACCAAAAAAAGGATGCAAGTAACGACGAAAATTTACCACCAAAATAAAGTAGAATATGTCACGAAAAAACAATCTCAGAATCAGAATATTCAGTAAAAGCGTTTTAGAGATATTAATTCTTAACCCCTTAACCCCTTAAGGACATAGGGCGTATCCATACGCCCCCGTTTCCAAGTCCTTAAGGACCGAGGGCGTATGGATACGCCCTGAGCATTTCCGGCCCCCACCGCTAGCCGGAGGGGAGCCGGAGCCGGATGCCTGCTGAAATCGTTCAGCAGGCATCCCGGCATATCGCCCAGGGGGGTCATTATGTCCCCCCATGTCGGCGATTGCCGCAGATCGCTGGACAATTCAGTCCAGCGATCTGCGGCAGATTCCGGGTCAATCGGGTCTCCAGTGACCCGATGACCCGGAATTACTGGCTGATCGGGGCCGTCAGAGACGGCCCCGAACAGCCAGAGGCAGCAGGGGTGAGGTGGCACTGGTGCCACCTCACGATCGCCCTGATTCGTCGGCCGGATTACCGGCCGACCAATCAGGGCGCCTGCTGCGGGTGTCACTCCCGCAACCCGCTCCGCCCCTCTTTCGGAGGACGTGAGCGGGTGCGGGAAGACGACCCCCGGTGCTGGGGACCCCGATCCCCGGCATCCCTGTTGGGATCGGGGCCCCAGGAGCAGCGGCGGCGGCGGCGACGACGAGGGACTGACCTGTGCTGCTGGATCGTTGGAGGTGAGTGACAGCCTCCTGCTGTTGCTTAGCAATAGCTCCCAGCATGCAACAAGGGCATGCTGGGAGCTGTAGTTATGCAACAGCAGGAGGCAGACCACCACAACTCCCAGCATGCCCTTATGGGCATGCTGGGACTTATAGTTTTGCAACAGCTGAAGGCACATTCTTTCTATGTAAAAGTGTACCTTCAGCTGTTGTGTAACTACAACTCCCAGCTTGCACAATCAGCTAAAGTGCATGCTGGGAGTTGTAGTGGTGCATCTGGTGGTTGCATAACTACAACTCCCAGCATGCCCGTTGGCTGTCGGTGACTGCTGAGAGTTGTAGTTTTGCAACAGCTGAAGGCACACTGAGTTAAGTAGTAAACCAGTGTGTCTCCAGCTGTTGCATAACTACAATCCCCAGCCAATGTAGTATGCCTCCGGCTGTTGCATAACTACAAGACCCAGCATGCCCTTCCGCTGTCCGTACATGCTGGGGGTTGTAGCTTTTGCAACAGCTGAAGGCACACTGGTTGCAAAACACTGAGTTTGTTACCAAACTCGGTGTTTCACAACCTGTGTGTCTCCAGCTGTTGCAAAACTACAACTCCCAGCATGCACTGATAGACCGTACATGCTGGGAGTTGTAGTTTTGCAACAGCTGGATGTTCCCCCCTCCAATGTGAACGTACAGGGTACACTCACATGGGCGGAGGATTACAGTAAGTATCCGGCTGCAAGTTTGAGCTGCGTTAAATTTTCTGCCGCAGCTCAAACTACCAGCGAGAAACTACTGTGAACCCCCGCTCGTGTGACTGTACCCTAAAAACACTACACTACACTACCACACAATAAAATAAAAAGTAAAAAACACTACATATACACATACCCCTACACAGCCCCCCTCCCCTCCCCAATAAAAATGAAAAACGTCTGGTACGCCACTGTTTCCAGAACGGAGCCTCCAGCTGTTGCAAAACAACTACTCCCAGTATTGCCAGATAGCCACTGACTGTCCAGGCATGCTGGGAGTTTTACAACAGCTGGAGGCCCCCTGTTTGGGAATCACTGGCGTAGAATACCCCTATGTCCACCCCTATGCAATCCCTAATTTAGGCCTCAAATGCGCATGGCACTCTCACTTTGGAGCCCTGTCGTATTTCCAGGCAACAGTTTAGGGCCACATATGGGGTATCGCCATACTCAGGAGAAATTGGGCTTCAAATTTTCTGGGGTATTTTTTGCTATTACCCTTTTTAAAAATGTAAAATTTTTGGGAAAACAAGCATTTTAGGTAAAAAAAAATTTTTTTTTTTACGTATACAAAAGTCATAAAACACCTGTGGGGTATAAAGGTTCACTTAACCCCTTGTTACGTTCCCCGAGGGGTCTAGTTTCCAAAATGGTATGCCATGTGTTTTTTTTTTTTGCTGTCCTGGCACCATAGGGGCTTCCTAAATGCGGCATGCCCCCAGAGCAAAATTTGCTTTCAAAAAGCCAAACGTGACTCCTTCTCTTCTGAGACCTGTAGTGCGCCAGCAGAGCACTTTTCACCCCCATATGGGGTGTTTTCTGAATCGGGAGAAATTGGGCTTCAAATTTTGGGGGGTGTTTTCTGCTATTACCCTTTTTAAAAATGTAAAAATTTTGGGAAACCAAGCATTTTAGGTAAAAAAAAATAAAAAATTTTCACATATGCAAAAGTCGTGAAACACCTGTAGGGTATTAAGGTTCACATTACCCCTTGTTACGTTCCCCGAGGGGTCTAGTTTCCAAAATGGTATGCCATGTGTTTTTTTTTTGCTGTTCTGGCACCATAGGGGCTTCCTAAATGTGGCATGCCCCCAGAGCAAAATTTGCTTTCAAAAAGCCAAATGTGACTCCTTCTCTTCTGAGACCTGTAGTGCGCCAGCAGAGCACTTTTCACCCCCATATGGGGTGTTTTCTGAATCGGGAGAAATTGGGCTTCAAATTTTGGGGGGTGTTTTCTGCTATTACCCTTTTTAAAAATGTAAAAATTTTGGGAAACCAAGCATTTTAGGTAAAAAAAAATAAAAAATGTTCACATATGCAAAAGTCGTGAAACACCTGTAGGGTATTAAGGTTCACATTACCCCTTGTTACGTTCCCCGAGGGGTCTAGTTTCCAAAATGGTATGCCTTGTGTTTTTTTTTGCTGTTCTGGCACCATAGGGGCTTCCTAAATGCGACATGCCCCCAGAGCAAAATTTGCTTCAAAAAGCCAAATGTGACTCCTTCTCTTCTGAGACCTGTAGTGCGCCAGCAGAGCAATTTTCACCCCCATATGGGGTGTTTTCTGAATCGGGAGAAATTGGGTTTCAAATTTTGGGGGGTATTTTCTGCTATTACACTTTTTAAAAATGTAAAATTTTTGGGAAACCAAGCATTTTAGGTAAAAAATATATAATTTTTTTTACATATGCTAAAGTCGTGAAACACCTGTGGGGTATAAAGGTTCACTTTACCCCTTGTTACGTTCCCTGAGGAGTCTAGTTTCCAAAATGGTATGCCATGTGTGTTTTTTTGCTGTTCTGGCACCATAGGGGCTTCCTAAAGGTGACATGCCCCCCAAAAACCATTTGACGCTCCTTCCCTTCTGAGCCCTCTACTGCACCCGCTGAACAATTAACATAGACATATGAGGTATGTGCTTACTCGAGAGAAATTGGGTTTCAAATACAAGTAAAAATTTTCTCCTTAGTGTAAGGAGTGTAAAAAATGAAGATTTTGAATTTTCTCCTTCACTTTGCTGCTATTCCTGTGAAACACCTAAAGGGTTAATACACTTACTGAATGTCATTTTGAATACTTTGGGGGGTGTAGTTTTTATAATGGGGTCTTTTATGGGGCATTTCTAATATGAAGACCCTTCAAATCCACTTCAAACGTGAACTGGTCCATGAAAAATAGCGAGTTTGAAAATTTTGTGAAAAATTTCAAAATTGCTGCTGAACTTTGAAGCCCTCTGGTGTCTTCCAAAAGTAAAAACTCATAAATTTTATGATGCAAACATAAAGTAGACATATTGTATATGTGAACCCAAAAAAAATATATTTTGAATATCCATTTTCCTTACAAGCAGAGAGCTTCAAAGTTAGAAAAATGCAAAATTTTAATTTTTTTCATCAAATTTGGTGATTTTTCACCAAGAAAGGATGCAAGATACCACAAAATTTTACCACTAAGTTAAAGTAGAATATGTCACGAAAAAACAATCTCGGAATCAGAATGATAACTAAAAGCATTCCAGAGTTATTAATGTTTAAAGTGACAGTGGTCAGAATTGCAAAAAACGCTCCGGTCCTTAAGGTGAAAAAGGGCTCGGTCCTTAAGGGGTTAAGGACTCAGCCCATTTTGGCCTTAAGGACTCAGACAATTTAATTTTTACGTTTTCATTTTTTCCTCCTCGTCTTCTAAAAATCATAACTCTTTTATATTTTCATCCACAGGCTAGTATGAGGGCTTGTTTTCTGCGCGACCAGTTGTCCTTTGTAATGACATAACTCATTATATCATAAAATGTATGGCGCAACCAAAAAACACTTTTTGTGGGGAAATTAAAACGAAAAATGCAATTTTGCTAATTTTGGAAGGTTTTGTTTTCACGCTGTACAATTTATGGTAAAAATGACATGTGTTCTTTATTCTGAGGGTCAATACGATTAAAATGATACCCATTATTATATACTTTTATATTATTGTTGCGCTTAAAAAAAAATCACAAACTTTTTAACCAAATTAGTACGTTTATAATCCCTTTATTTTGATGACCTCTAACTTTTTTATTTTTCCGTATAAGTGGCGGTATGGGGGCTCATTTTTTGCGCCATGAGCATATAAAAAACTTTTAATACATTTTTTATAATTTTTTTTAAAATAAAATGTATTAAAAAAGTAGGAATTTTGGAATTTTTTTTTTTCGTTCACGCCGTTCACCGTACGGGATCATTAACATATTATTTTAATAGTTCGGACATTTACGCACGCGGCGATACCAAATATGTCTATAAAAAATCGCGAACTGCCACAGATGCCGGGATCTGTATTGATCCCGGCACCTGAGGGGTTAATGGCGGACGCCCGCGAGATCGCGGGCGTCGGCCATTGCCGGCGGGTCCCTGGCTGCGATCAGCAGCCGGGATCAGCCGCGCATGACACGGGCATCGCTCCGATGCCCGCGGTTATGCTTAGGACGTAAATGTACGTCCTGATGCGTTAAGTACCACCTCACCAGGACGTACATTTACGTCCTGCGTCCTTAAGGGGTTAAAGTGACAGTGGTCAGATGTGCAAAAAACGCTCTGGTCCTACAGTGAAAATTGGCCTGGTCCTTAAGGGGTTAAACAACCTACTCGAACCAGAGAACTATAAGAAAACTTTATTCAAGGAATATAACAGAGCGCACGCTCTATCTCACCCGATCAGCTGAACTACAGTCAGCTGACTACCCATGTCACGCCACCGGGGAGCTCGCTGGAGTAAGCGGTCACACACAGTGCGATTCCATCACCTCCTCCAGCTGGAGCAGAAACACCAACACCAGACTAACGTGGTGTGTGGCACGCTGTGTCCAAATCTTTTTACTTGCAGGCACCAATTAATTGACATTTGCCAGGAGCATATCGCTACAACCTACCGGGATTTGGCCACTTGCTTTTTCTTCGCAGGACTTACACGGAATGTATCACTACAACATAGCAGAACACTGCTACAATCATTTTCTTTACAGGACTCACAGTGCATAAACCTCTATCTGCCATATGAGACTGTGAATATACAGCTATCGAATGCTACATTGTTCTCATTTGCAGTACTTTATTTGCTACAGCATATACAGAGCATAATTCATTCTAGCAAAATATCTGTTGCATTTATTATTCCAGTATATTTGTGCTCAGGGCTTACATTTGGGCTTGTAGTGGCAAGCACTGAAAACACAACTATGCAACCATACATTGACTTACCAAGCGGCTTGCGTTGTTCCGATACCTGCGATTGCACCTTACATACAAACCTATGTACTTACATAAATAAAATGACTGGCGAAGCGGTTGAGTTGTGCCTGTAACCGCGTATGAGGGCACGCTTATAGAGGGCATACCCTATGGTAGATTGATAGAATAAGGGAGCGTTGGGAGGGTGCCTGTAAACCACGCACGCCCCGCCAGTGTGTTGCGGGGGCGTTTAATAGTGGTGCCTCCAGCAAGACCCCGCCTCTAGGTGCAGGGGGGCGTGGGAATTCACGCCCCCTCGCACAAATTCAGCCAAATAGGCTTCCTACTTGTGCTCAGGGCTTACATTTGGGCTTGTAGTGGCAAGCACTGAAAACACAACTATGCAACCATACATTGACTTACCAAGCGGCTTGCGTTGTTCCAATACTTGCTATTGCACCTTACATACAAACCTATGTACTTACATAAATAAAATGACTGGTGAAGCGGTTGAGTTGTGCCCGTAACCGCGTATGAGGGCACGCTTATAGAGGGCAAAAAAATCAAGAAGTAGAGTTGATAACATCCCTAACCATAATAACCAACACCAAAATTAGTCATGTCTATCTTACCCTAAACTGTTCATGCTAGACTCAAGGAACCAAGAGAGTTGTGCCTGCCGGCTGGCGGCCACCTGAGGCAGTATCTGACACGGAGAGAATATGTTGGTGACGCCTACTGCGTCCGGCTCAGCCCTGGAACGGGGCCTGACCACGTGCTAGCTGATTCGTTCATATTGGCATGCTCACTGTGGTAATTGCCGAAAAGGGGAACCGATAGAGCTTGTCGGGCATCACATGTCCTCCTGTCCCTGCTAAAGAGTGGCAAAATCTTCATCATGTAGTGATATGAAGAGTTGTCTGGACTGTACCGTGAGCCATATCCTGAAGTAATGACCAGTAGCGAACGATGGGCCTCCTCGCCCTGATCATGGCTGCAGACTCGACAGATACCAGTAACAAATTAAGCCTAAGGACCGCCATGCCTGCAGACAGGCATCAACAGAACCACTGTGTCCGTCGACATGACCGACCTCTCCATGACTATCGAGCCTGCAGATTCTGACAAGTCTTGCATGCCCTCATGCCTGTGGATGTGGAAGGTCTCTATGTGACTGTCGTACCTGTAACCTGACAGGTCTTGCATACCCTCGTGCCTGTGGATGTGACAGGTCTCTGCATAACTGCTGTGCCTGGAAAGACAGTCTGACTCGAACCTCGTGCCTGTAGGCGTGACAGGTCTTAGAGTAACCCTCGTGTCTGTGGAAGAGATAGCTGTTAATGTGATGCTGACATGCGCGGACAAGACAGATTGATGCGTGAAATACCGCCTATGAGTCATGACATTGTAACTCTACGACCTGTGTCTAGGGAAACACTGACGAAGCCGTGAATCTCCCTGCAGGCGTGGCAGGTGGAGACGGGGTTCATATTTATTTTTAATTTAAAATTATTATTATTTTTTTTTTTCGTAATGCGGGAGTGAATGGCAGCTGCGTGCCTGACATGATGTAAGCGTGGTGACGCGAGATGAGACTAAGTGTATGCTGTTGCGCTGAATAAGAGTCAGAACAGCCTACACAGGGGCCCCCACTGAAGACGTGTCAGCCAGCCGGTTGACCCACTGCCTAAGTGTATCGAGTCATGTTGCACTGAAGCAGAGTCAGGAACAACAGACTTCACCAGGACCCCGACTGAAACAAGCCCGACCTGAGGAACTTGGTGGGTGAGAGGACGCGCGAGGCTCTGACGACGTGTCAGTAGCAGCGTCAGTGTGTGATGCGAGTAACTGTGGTAAGCAACAAAGAGGTGAAAGTAAACATGGATCATCGGGTACGTGTTGAGCCGTACATATATAAGAGTGTACATACTTCCCTTTTTTTTTTTTTTTTTTTTTTTTATTATAGCGGGAGTGAAAGACAGCTGAGTGCCTGACCTGATGTGCATGGTGTCGTGAAATGAGAAGAACTGAAGAACTGAAGACGTGTCAGCCAACGGTTGACCCACTGCCTATGTGTGTCGAGTCACATTGCACTGAAGCAGAGTCAGGAACAATGGACTTCACCAGGACCCCGACTGGAGCGAGTCGGACCTGGGAATTTGGTGGGTGAGAGGACGCGCGAGGCTCTGAAGACGTGTCAGTAGCAGCGTCGGTGTGTGGAATGAGTAACTGTGGTAAGCAAACAAGAGTGATGAAAGTGACATGGAACAGTAGGTACGTGTTACCCATTGTTCATTTTTTATTTTTTTTTAATGTGTGTGTGATCTGACGGAGTCTATAACCACGGCTGCTCGGCGCAACCCCCTGTGGGCATGAGGGCTACGCCCACCATCCGTGTTTCGTGGTGTCGTAGCTCTGAAGGAGTGTCAGTAGCAGCCACCACGCAGTGCTGCCCCCTGCAGGTGTGGCAGGTGTGATGAGGAACAACCACCTGCGTGTCGTGATGTTGTATTCAGAAGACATGACAGTAACAAGGAATGGGAAGCGGCTCTCCCTGCAGGACGTTGCAGGTGGAGTGGGTGTACACCACTTGTGTCGTGGCATGAAATGTGCAGAATGACGTGTCCGCAACAACAATATAAAGCAAGCTGTTAGGACAAGCTAGGTAATTGGTGGGCGTGGCAAGATGCGGACGCTTGACTGAGACTGAGCAGTTACTATGGTAACGTGAGTGTGGCATGTCAACTACAGGGACCAACCGCCGGTACCGACGTGTGCAGGGTAACTATATGTGACTGTACAGTGCCATCTGAGAATATCTGTACCGTGAGAAGTTACGAGCGTGAGTATGGTGTGCCGAGTGAGGTTGTGCGTATGAACAGTAGTAGCTATGAGCAAAAGTGCGGCAACACAGAGAGGAGCTAGACACTACGATGGTTGTGAGCGTACATACCGTGCGAGCCGTGAGCGCATATGAATTGATGCCGCGGCACATGTGAGTGCGATGACCATGATGGGCACGGTGCGGTGCTGCAATTGTGAACGTTTGGCACTATGACTGTGCTCATAGTATGTGGCGTGATGCATGTATGTACTGTGTGTAAAATGGAACTGTACCCACTGCATGGAACTATCATATGAACTTTAACAGTACTATAGCTGCACTCGCAGCATATAACATTATGAGCGTGTGTGCTATATGCGACAATGTGACTGTACTCCCTGTATGTAACAGAGTGAGCGTGTGTACTTGTGTGGGATACAACTGTACCCACTATGTGCGACTGGGCGTGTGAATTAGATGCAACAACAACTGTACTCACTGTAAGTGACACCAAGAGCGTACATACCATACACGATACCCCGACTGTACCCACTGTATGTGACACTGTGAGCGTGTATTTGTACAATGACGTGACTGTAATTGCTGCATGTGACCCTGAACTTGCGTGAACTGTAAATGGCGTGCTGTACCCACTGCATGAAGCACTATGACGTGTGTGCTCTATACCACACTGTAACTGTATGCCCTGCGTGTGCCACTAAGAGTGCCTGTTGTGCAGGACGAAATTTCTGAATGTTTATATGTGGTGTGAAATGCATGCGCATAAGTGCAGTATGAGCGGCGAGCGGTGTAGTACTGACATTACGTAAGAGTGGTGAATGTTGTGTGTGTATGAACCGTGTGGAAACAGCTACGTGTGGAAACAGTCTATGAGTGACTGCATGGTATGAGTGCTGCGAGTAGGTGCATGGTGTAAATGCTGAGGAGATTGCACAGTGATGAGATGGTAAGGGTGACTGCATGGTATGAGTGTCTAGCGACAGTGCAATATCAATGATATGAGTGACTGCGCCGTGAGACGCTATGAGTGAGCGGACTGCAAGAAGCTGTGGGCGACTGCCTGGTTTGACGCTTATGAGCGGCTGCATGGGGAAAACTATGAGTGACTGCACGGTGTGAATGCTACGAGTGACTGCACGGCAAGAACGCTGTGCGTGAACTGTGACGGAATAATGCTAAGAGTGCCTATACGGTATGAAGCTAGGAGTGGCTGCACAGTGAGGGACGTAGTGAATGACTGTACGGCATGGAAGCTGAGAGTGACTGCATGGTGTGGAAGCTGTGAGTGACTGCGCAGTATGGTAAGAAGCTATGAGTGACTGCACAGTATGAAATGAAGCTATGAGAGACTGCACGGTGTGAAAGCTATGAAATGACTGCATGGTGTGGATGCTATGAGTGACTGGACGATGTAAGAGCCGGGTGACTGCCAGGTAAGAAAGCTGAGTGACTCTACGGAAAGAAATCTAAGGGCGACTGTGCGGAAAGAATGTTATGAGTGACTGAACGGCACAACGCTTGTGAGCGGCTGCATGGCATGGCTGCTACGTGAAGCGTCAACCCCCACTAACCTGGACCGTGGTGGCCCTGGTACCGGGAGGAAAGCCTGGGTGTGAAAGTGGAGGAGGGGAATTGCAGTGGAGACTCCCCCTATGGCATCCAGCTGCCCGGTGGCCGCGTGGAGCCGAGCCCTTGAATGGTACAGGGGTGCCGCCAGTCCCCCTTCTGTAGGGAAGCCAGTGTGTTGAACCCAGCCGATTGTTGTTTATTTATTCATTTACTTGTTTGTTTTAACTTTTTTTTTTTCTCTTTTTTTTTTTTAAAGTTTGGCTCCGCCCCCGGCAACCGGGGAGAACGCCGCGTCCTGCCGACCGGAGCCACGGGGAGGGAGGAGGAGGAGAGCCCAGCGTGAGGACCGGACCGGGCACCGTGCTGGACGTGGGCTCCGCCCCCCGCACCACGCAGCCGAGCAGCCGCGAGTCGGGGAGCGAGGAAGAGGAGACCCGGATCGGAACCCAGGTGAGGGGCCGACGAGCACCGACGGCAGTGGGCCCCGCCTCCCCCCCCCCCCCCCGTGGCCCCGCGGCACCGCTCCGGAGAGCGGGGAGGCTGATCTCGCCGCTCGGGCCGCCGGGAGCGGGGGGTCAGGAGGGACTCTTAGGGAAGCAGTCGGGCCCACCTGGCAGAGGCCAGGACTACGTCCGCCGTCTGCGGCCGCCCCCCAGTAGAGTAACACGGCGGGGGAGGGGGGGGCGGGGGCCACGCAGAGAGGGCGGCGAGGGGTCGTGAGTGGGGCAAACCGGGGACGGTGCTCCGGTCCTCACAGGGGATCTGGAGCGTGTGATGGTACCTGACTGGAAACATAAGGCCGGAGACCGGGTTTCCCATGGACGACCGCCGAAGTGCCTGTAAACCACGTACGCCCCGCCTGTGTGTTGCGGGGGCGTTTAATAGTGGTGCCTCCAGCAAGACCCCGCCTCTAGGTACAGGGGGGCGTGGGAATTCACGCCCCCTCGCACAAATTCAGCCAAATAGGCTTCCTACATATTGATTAATTTACTGCATAAGATTGCAATAACTATAATTGTATATCCTCCATTTCAAAATCACACACTACTATCGCCATTTATTCCACCTGATATAATATATGGTTAAAAACTGCCATTCAATTCCTATTTTACTATATATGACATTGTGAGTAAGACAGTTTGACATCATTAGGATATGGAAAGAGATGCAGGGAAAAAAACGGAATGATAGAGCAATCCACTCAGATGTTGGTTTAAATAATAATCTTCTTTATTAAAGCCAATTCACAATGTGTTTCGAGGCTTACACGTGCCTCTTCCTCAGGTAAAAACAGGCTTACATACATGCAGTATGTAAGCCTGGTTTTACTTGAGGAAGAGGCACGTGTAAGCCTCGAAACGTGTTGTGATTTGGCTTTAATAAAGAAGATTATTATTTAAACCAACATCTGAGTGGATTGCTCTATCATTCCATTTTTTTTTACTGCATCTCTTTCCATTACAATCCTCGGCCTGGAATCTCTCCACACCGACCCCGGAAAAGCGGCACCACTTCCTTGGATACCTAGTTGTGGCTCATACACCAACTACCAAAGGTGAGCAGTTTTGCTAGTTTTTGTTCCTACATGAACACACCTAGAATTCAGCATTACCATCCCATGGGAAGCTCTGCCTCTTTCTGTTTTATAGTATATTCATCATTAGGATATATCACTGAGTATTAATGTGTGTGTACCAACTAGGGGTATTAAGTGATATCTATTTTTAATGTGCACAACCGTAGGGCCGGCAGAATTCTGCCTGAAATAGAAGCCCATTACACTTCTATGGGATTCCGCACTCCTGTTGACACTTCGGAAATCCCGTTTGCGGAATAGCAGTATTTCCAAAGTGTCAGTTGGAGTGGGGAATCCCATAAAAGTGTATTGGGCTTTCATTTCAGGCGGAATTCCGCCCATGTGAATAGACCCTAAGAGCAGTTCTTCTCTGGAGAAGCAGTAGAGCCACACTAACAAGCAGGGCCTGAATGTTGCAGAGTCTGAATTCCAAGCTACAGGAATGCCATTGTGATCATGTCATAATACTTTCATAAACCCTTTCAGAACCCTTTTTTTACGGTATAACATTTGTATTGTCTCCAAGCTGAATTCCATTGTGATATTGTCAGATTAGTGTTTGTCTTTTTATTTTTTCTCCTTTGTGATGTTTCTCTCCATAACTAAACAGAATTCCAATGTGATGATACATGAAAAATGATTGTTTTTAGTATAAGAATTCTGTTGTGATAATTGTTAGTACGTTTCTCCCCCCAAAAATGCTGTTTCTGGCAACCATATACCCTAATCCATAAGGACACAGCCCATTTTGACTTTAAGGACACAGACAACTTTTGCATTTTTGTTTTTTTTCCTCTCGCCTTCCAAGAGGCATACGTTTTTTTTCCATCTTCATATTGGGGCTTGTTTTTTGCACAGCTAATTGTACTTTGTAATGACACCTTTCATTTTACCATAAAATGTGGGCTTCAAAAAAAATAAAAAATTTACCAAATTTTTTACACAATGCACTTTATGGTAAAACTGGCAAGTTTTCTTTATTTCTGTGAGTTTATAAAATTTAAACAACACCCATGTTGACATGATTTTCTATTATTGTTCTGCTTTAAAAAAAAACCTCAAACTTATTTTGCTAAAAAAAAGTTTCTGACCCCTATAACTTTGCTATTTTTCTTTATATGGAGCTGTATGCGAGCTCCTTAGGGTATGTTCACACTGCGGAATACCCATGGAATTCCGCACAGTGAACGTTAGCATCTGTGTGAATGGGTCTTCCACGAGACCTGTTCACACTGCGAAATTTGTGTTTCACACTGCGAAAATTGTTCTGTTCAAACAAAGAACATGTTCATTCTTTGCGCGGAAGTCCGCGCGGTGCCGCCGCCACCGCCGGCTGCCAGGCTGAATCTCCGCTTGCTGAATTCCGCGAGCGGAGATTCAGCTACAGTTCCGCAGTGTGAACGTACCCTTAGGCTTATATGTGACTTTTTATAGCTTTTTTTGGATGTGATGTGACCAAAAAATCATCAATTTTGGACTTTTGTATTTTTGTTTACGTTTACACCGTTCACCATACGGGATCAGGACACAGGGCGTATGGATACACCCTGCATTCCGAGTCCTTAAGGACACAGGGCATATCCATATGCCCGTGGGAAATACGGTCCCCACCGCTAGCCGGTTGGGGACCGGAGCTGGATGCCTGCTGAAATCGTTCAGCAGGCATCTCGGCATATCGCCCAGGGGGCTCATCATGACCCCCCATGTCGGCAATCGCAGCACATCAATTCAGACGAGCGATGTGCTGCGATTCCATTCCCCGCCGCTCGCCGGGCGGGGATCGGAGCCGCATGTCTGCTGATTTCAATCAGCAGACATCCCGGCAGTGTGCCGGAGGAGGTCAGAGGACCTCCTATGCCGGCGATCGCTGCAGGATCGTCGGCGTTCTGCAGCGGTTCCGCGTTATCAGGGTCACGTGTGACCCTGTGACCCGGATATAGATGGTGACTGGTGGTGTAATATATACCACCAATCACCATCCATGCTGTACTGGGGGCTGGCATTGTGGCCACCCCCCTCAGTACAGTTGTGATTGGGTGGCCAAAGTGGCCACACCAATCACAGTGTAATGGGAGGGGATGGTGGGGGCGAGGAGCATGTTGTTCCGTTCTGCCCGCCATTTCACAGAGAACTGGCGAGCAGGACAGAGCCCCGTGCTGCCCACCATCCCCTCACTGTAAAAAAAAAGTGCCCCTTGCCCCCTTTCTGTGGCCCCTTGGCACAGAAATCCCCAGGGATAGCTTTAGATTTAGGTAGGGACAGGTTAGGGTTTTTAAAAAAAGTTTTAGTTTTTTTTCCGGCGTACCTCAGTGGGTGTCCGTGGGTCCGTAGCACCTTTAGCTGCGTGACCCTGGCCCTGCTGGGTCGCTGCGGTCTGCCGCCAACCCTTTTTTTTGGCGCAGATCTTTTTTTTTTCCCCTAAGCGTGTGTGCGGACCCTCTTAGTTATAAAAGGCCACTGTTTTTTAAAGCCCACTCGCTGCTGATCGTTTTTTTTTTTGTGCCGGTGCTTTTTTTCGCGTTTTCTAGCGCTTTTTTGCACCCATACACAGGCGTGTACTGTGTGGCCGGACCTTACCTGTGTGTGTGCGGCGTGCCTCACCGCTGTCAGTGATTTAGTTAGGTTAGGTTAGGGAGGGTTAGGGAGGTAGTCTCGCACCACACCACACACAGCACATACACCAATAAAGTTTCCCCCCCCCCCACACACACACACCCCCATCCCCATTAGAGTAGGGAAATGGCCCGCAGAACATTTTCGGCGGAGGAGGCATATGCCATAACTGCCTCCGACACCGAGAGTGGCTCAGAGGACGATGAAGACCCCACCTTCCATATTTCATCGTCCTCCTCATCATCTAGTTCTGATGATGAGCCTCCAAGGCGGCGGAGACGCCACCGTGCGGCGCCGCAAACCTCCTCTGTCCTTGATCCTGTGCCCCATGCTAGTATGAGTCCCCCTGGAGCTCATACTAGTGAAGCCCCCCTGCCAAGGTCACTGGTACCTCGTACCGGAGAACTTGTCTGGGCTGAGCCAGCGGACCACGAGCCCGTGATTTCTGAGTTTGTTGGTGACTCAGGAATCAAGATTAACATCGCCAGGTTCACTGAAAAGGACTTTTTCAGTCATTTTTTCAGTGACGACTTTGTTAATCTAATGGTTACACAGACGAATCTGTATGCCCAACAGTTCGTTGCCGCTAACCCGGGCTCATTTTTAGCTAGACCCGGTGGCTGGACTCCAGTCGATGCAGCCGAAATGAGGACCTTTTGGGGCCTTGCGCTGCATATGGGTCTAGTTAAAAAACCCAGTGTCAGGCAATAATGGAGTGGGGACGTCTTTTACCAGATACCCCTCTACAGTTTGGCCATGGCACGTTCCCGGTTCGAGGTCATTCGGAAATGTTTGCATTATGTTGATAATGCGGCATGTCCCCCCCCCCCCCCCCCGAACTGATCCCGCGTATGACCGCCTGTATAAAATCAGACCGGTCATCAATCACTTCGGGGCCAGATTTTGGGAGGCCTATGTCCCTGGAAGGGAGGTCGCTATTGATGAGTCTCTCATCAGCTTTAAGGGGAGACTCAGCTTCCGGCAATACATCCCTACCAAGCGGGCGCAGTATGGCGTGAAGATGTATAAACTTTGCGAGAGTACCTCCGGCTACACTTGCAAGTATATGGTTTATGAGGGATGAGATTCCCGCATTGAACCCCCAGATTGTTCCCCCACTCTGGGTGTTAGCGGGAAAATCGTTTGGGGCCTTTTGCACCCATTGCTAGATAAAGGATACCACCTTTACGTGGATAACTTTTATACTAGTATCCCTCTCTTCACATCCCTCGTCGCCAGATCCACGGTCGCTTGTGGGACAGTCCGGAACAATCAAAGAGGCCTTCCTTCCTATCCCCTGCAGACTCCTATCCCCCGGGGTGAGTCCCGTGCCTTTTCCCATGAGAACCTGTTGTTGGTCCTGTATAAGGACAAGAGGGATGTCCTTATGCTCACCACAATTCATGGGAATGGCAGCACCCCTGTGCGAGTTACCGTGGGACCGGTCCTCAAGCCCGATTGTATTCTGGACTACAATCGGTATATGGGGGGAGTTGATCTTTCTGATCAAGTCCTCAAGCCATATAATGCTATGCGGAAAACAAAGGTATGGTACAAAAAAGTTGCGGTCTACATGGTACAGGTTGCCATGTACAACTCTTTTGTACTGTACAAGTACGCTGGCAACACAGGGACATGCCTGGAGTTCCAAGAGGAAGTTCTAAAGGCCCTCATCTATGGTGACCACCAAAGAGCGGGTCAGAGCACCTCTGGAACTTCAGGTCCCCGGATCGTCCCCAGCCAACACTTTCCAGGTGTGATCCCCCACACTGGAAAGAAGGGATGATCACAGAAGAAATGCAGAGTGTGTCGCAAGAGGGGGATTCGGAAGGACACCACCACTCAATGCGACACCTGCCCAGATAATCCGGGCCTCTGCATAGGCTGCTTCAGGGAGTATCACACTTCCATGGAGTACTAAATTTTCCATCCTTTGCCCTAATTTTCATTCCGCAAAATTCGACTCCAATGTACCAGTCCAGGGTACAATGTCTTCCAAATTTTATTCCAACCCCCCCCCCCCCCCCCCCCAAAAAACAAAAAAAAAAAAAACAAAACCTTTTTCCCAATACCCCTAATATCTTTTTTTTCCCTTCCCCCTAAAAAATGGGTCATGGGACACAGAGTCAACAGCATTGGAGGTTTGCAGTTGCCTCAAATGCGCAACGCTCGCTCCCCACCTGAGCGGGTTGCGCATTTGAGGTAACAGAATAGGGACGGCCCCACACATCCCCTTCCCAGAATGATGATTCAGAGTATAGGGTTTGGGGCGGGCATCATTTTTACTTTTGGCTGTACTCTGGGTCATCATTCTGGGAAAATAATTGACATATCAGTTCTAAAATTGCAATTTTCTTTCCCCCATAGTACACTTCATCCATTCCTGGAAAATAAATGAAGGGAACACCCGTCTGTTCCAAATCTCCACTTCACCCTATACACCTTCCCTAGGGGGGTGTACTGTTTATAGTATTCTCACATGTGGGTGTTCCTTTCTTGTATTTTCCTCTGAATGTATGTAACTGTTAGGTCCGTAACAAACATCCGCCTCAAATGCGAAGAGTTCTCGCTGAGCTCTGTCGTATTTCCAGGCGACAATTCGGAGTCACATGTTAGTTGTTCCCAGAAAAATGAAGCAGAGCATAGGTTGAAAATTGCAATTTTCAAAAGCTACCCTTCGTCCATTCCTGGAAAATAATTTTTAGGAAACACCCGTGCGTTCAAAATGTCCTCAGGGTGGGTACTTTCTGTAATGGTGTCACATGTGGGTGTTTCATTTTTGTATTTTCCTCGGAATGTATGTAACCGTCAGCTACTGATATGCCATAGGCCACAAATACAAACTGACCTCTATGACTTCTGAGCCTTGTTGTGCGCCCGCCCAGCATGTTAACCCATATGTGGATGTATTTTCATAGTCAGGGGAAAAAGCCCTCCAAAATTTGTAACCCAATTCCTCATATTACCCCTTGTGAAAATGATAAAAATTGGGTAACCCCAGCATTTTAGTGTAAAAAAAATCTAATTTTTCAATTTATGGCCCACTTTTCAAAAAACCTGTGAGGTATTATTTTACACTGTACCCCTTGTTACGTTCATTGAGGGGTGTAGTTTCTAAAATGGTGTCATATGTGGGTTGTTTTTTTTTGCTGTTGGGGGCTTTATAAATGCACATGACCCCCGACTTCAATTTCAACAACATTTTCGCTCCTTCTATTCTGAGCATTGCAGTGCGTCCACAGAGCAATTTACATCCACATATGGGGTATTTTTTTTCTCAGACAAAATTGTTCTACAAATTTTGGGGGCCTTTTACCCTATTACCCAATGTGAAAATGAAACATTTGGGGTAACACTATCAATATAGTGCAAAAAAAATCAAATTTTTCACTTTTATGGCCCACTGTTCAAAAAACCTGTGAGGTGTAAGTACTCACTGTAACACTGTTACGTTCCCCGAGGGGTCTAGTTTCCAAAATGTAATGCCATGTGTTTTTTTTTTTTTTTTTGCTGTCCTGGCACCATAGGGGCTTCCTAAATGCGGCATGCCCCCAGAGCAAAATTTGCTTCCAAAAAGCCAAAATGTGACTCCTTCTCTTCTGAGACCTGTAGTGCGCCAGCAGAGCACTTTTCACCCCCATATGGGGTGTTTTCTGAATCGGGAGAAATTGGGCTTCAAATTTTGGGGGATATTTTCTGCCTTAACCCTTTGTAAAAATTAAAAATTTTTGGGAAACCAAGCATTTTAGGTAAAAAAAATATATATATTTTTTTACATATGCAAAAGTCGTGAAACCCCTTTGGTATATTAAGGTTCACTTTACCCCTTGTTACGTTCCCCAAGGGGTCTAGTTTCCAAAATGTAATGCCAAGTGGGGTTTTTATGCTGTCCTGGCACCATAGGGGCTTCCTAAATGCAGCATGCCCCCAGAGCCAAATTTGCTTCCAAAAAGCCAAATGTGACTCCTTCTCTTCTGAGACCTGTAGTGCGCCAGCAGAGCACTTTTCACCCCCATATGGGGTGTTTTCTGAATCGGGAGAAATTGGACTTCAAATTTTGGGGGGTATTTTCTGCTATTACCCTTTTTTAAAAATGTAAAATGTTTGGGAAACCAAGCATTTTAGGATTTTTTTTTTTTAACATATGCAAAAGTCGTGAAACCCCTGTGGGGTATAAAGGTTCACTTTACCCCTTGTTACGTTCCCCAAGGGGTCTAGTTTCCAAAATGGTATGCCATGTGGTTTTTTTTTTTGCTGTCCTGGCACCATAGGGGCTTCCTAAATGCGGCATGCCCCCAGAGCAAAATTTGCTTCCAAAAAGCCAAATGTGACTACTCCTCTTCTGAGACCTGTAGTGCGCCAGTAGAGCAATTTTCACCCCCATATAAATTTTTTTTTTTTTTTTTTACATTTGCAAAAGTCATGAAACACCTGTGAGGTATTAAGGCTCACTTTATCCCATGTTACATTCCCTGAGGGGTCTAGTTTCCAAAATGGTATGCTATGTGTTATTTTTCTTTTTGCTGTTTTGACACCCTAGGGGCTTCCTAAATGCGGCATGCCCCCCAAAAACCATTTCAGAAAAATGTTCTCTCCAAAATCCCCTTGTCGCTCCTTCCCTTCTGAGCCCTCTACTGTGCCCGCCGAACACTTTACATAGACATATGAGGTATGTGCTTACTCAAGAGAAATTGGGCTACAAATACAAGTAAAAACTTTCTCCTTTTCACCCTTGCTAAAATTAAAAAATTGGGTCTTCAAGAACATTCAAGTGTAAAAAATGAAGATTTTGAATTTTCTCCTTCACTTTGCTGCTATTTCCGTTAAAACACCGACTGAATGTCATTTTGAATACTTTGGGGGGGGGGGTGCAGTTTTTATAATGGGGTCATTTGTGCGGTATTTCTAATATGAAGACCCTTCAAATCCACTTCAAAACTGAACTGGTCCCTGAAAAATAGCAAATTTGAAAATTTTGTGAAAAATTGGAAAATTGCTGCTGAACTTTGAAGCCCTCTGATGTCTTCCAAAAGTAACAACTCATCAATTTTATGATGCAAACATAAAGTAGACATATTGTATATGTGAATAATAAAAAAAAATTGGAATATCCATTTTCCTTACAAGCAGAGAGCTTCAAAGTTTGAAAAATGCTAAATTTTCAATTTTTTCTTGACATTTTGGGATTTTTCACCAAGAAAGGATGCAAGTTACCACAAAATTTTTACCACTATGTTAAAGTAGAATATGTCACGAAAAAACAATCTCGGAATCAGAATGATAACTAAAAGCATTCCAGAGTTATTAATGTTTAAAGTGACAGTGGTCAGATGTTCAAAAATCGCTCTGGTCCTTAAGGCCAAAATGGGCTTGGTCCTTAAGGGGTTAACATTATATTTTAATAGTTCGGACATTTCCGCACATAGCATTAACAGATATGTTTATTTATTTGATTGCTTTACATTGTTTTATGTATAAAATGTAAAAAGAAAGTCATTTATTCTTTATTGGGGGAGGGGCTTATTTACATTTATTACCTTTTGTCTTTACTTCTTTATTTATCTTTAACCCCTTAACGACAATGAACATAAATGTACGTCATGGTGTCATGGTACTTAACGCACCATAGCGTACATTTACGCTTGCGTCATGCGCGGCAGGTCCCGGCTGCTATCAGAAGCCAGGGACCCACCGGTAGTGGCGGACATCCACGATCGTGCGGATGTCTGCCATTAACCCCTCAGATGCCGTGATCAATACAGATCACAGCATCTGTGGCAGTGCGGTACTTTAAATGGATGATCGGATTGCCCACAGCGTTGCCGCAGGGATTTGATCATCCAGCATGGCGGCCGGAGGTCCCCTCACCTTGCTCCGGCCATCTCCCGGGGTCTTCTGCTCTGGTTTGAGATCGAGCAGACCAGAGCAGAAGATCACGATAACACTGATCAGTGCTATGCCCTATGCATAGCACTGAACAGTATTAGCAATCAAAGGATTGC
This sequence comes from Hyla sarda, assembly GCF_029499605.1. Taxonomy (NCBI): domain Eukaryota; kingdom Metazoa; phylum Chordata; class Amphibia; order Anura; family Hylidae; genus Hyla; species Hyla sarda. Next base: position 245,174,625 of record NC_079190.1, read on the forward strand.
TATAGATAGTCAACTATGGGGACTATTAAAGTGTAAAAATAAAAGTAAAAAAAATTAAGTTTAAAAAATTAGAAAAATCCCCTCCCCTCCCCCAATAAATTTTTTTCCCATTATACCCCCATAAAGTGTAAAAAAAATAATAATAATACACATATTTGGTATCACCGCGTTCCTAAATGTCCGAACTATTAAAATATAATGTCACTGATCCCATACGGTAAACGGCGTGAATGTAAAAAAAAGCGCAAAATTGCTGCTTTTTTGTCACATTTTATTAAAAAAATTATAATAATAAGTATATAATCATGGGTATCATTTTAATCGTATTGACCCAAAGAATAAAGAACACATGTAATTTTTACTGAAAATTCTACGGCGTAAAAATGAAACCTTCCAAAATTAGCTAAATTGTGGTTTTCTTTTTAATTTCCCCACACAAATAGTATTTTTTTGGGTTGCGCCATACATTTTATGGTAAAATTAGTGATGTCATTACGCAGGACAACTGGTTGTGCAAAAAACAAGCCCTCATACTAGTCTGTGGATGAAAATATAAAAGAGTTACGATTTTTTAGAAGACGAGGAGGAAAAAACGAAAATGCAAAAATAAAATTGGCCTGGTCCTTAAGGTCAAAATGGGCCATAAGGGACATTTGTTGAAATATTTTACTTAAAAATACAAATCATAGGCATGGTACTGATAACTATGACAGAAAGAAGACCAGAAAAGAAAAGTGCAGCAGCTAGCAATAGCAGGTGAGAGGAGCTCCATCGGCCAGGAGCTGCACATTAGTAGTTAAAAATCTATATAGAATCAAGACACGGGGTGTTGTTGGTGGAAATACCTGATCATTTTGTGACGCCAGGGCACCGTTATCCTACACATGGTCCGAGGTTTGGGACAACTTCTCCTGGGCCAGTCAAGGGGAGTTAATGAACACACCAATGTCAGGTTATGGATAGCTGTTTTTACTGAGCTGGTGCAGATGATATTACACATACAGCTGGCTTTAGGTGAGAGAGTGCAGTGTAACCCCTTGGGAGCCCTGTTGCCTTGCTGAGACTTGTGGTGCTTACAACAAATATGTTTATACTGACTTGTAAGATAGAAGATTGAGTCTGGTAGCTAGGGTCCTGTCAATAAACTGAAGCCTTTTCTGCAAAGGCATGGATTTCCTCCTTGCGAGTAATCCTTGCAGGATGACCAGTTGAGAGATTAGATTTGAGCCTCTCTTTAGAGCACACGACACACAGCACACCTGAGCTAAGCTGTAGCTTTTTTGCAATTCTGACCACTGTCACTTTTTACGCATTAATAACTCTGGGATGCTTTTACCTTTTATTCTGATTCCGAGATTATTTTTTCGTGACATAGTCTACTTTAACATAGTGGTAAATATTTGTTGCTATTTGCATCCTTTCTTGGTGAAAAATCCCCAAATGTCATGAAAATATAGTAAATTTTGCATTTTTCTAACTTTGAAACTCTCTGCTTGTAAGGAAAATGGAAATTATAAATAAATTATATATTGATTCACAAATACAATATGTCTACTATGTTGGCATCATAAAGTTGACATGTTTTTACTTTTTGAAGACATTAGAGGGCTTCTAAGTATAGCATACATTTTCGAAATTTTCACAGAAAATTCAAAATCTGAATTTTTTTATTGTCCAGTTAAGTTTGAAGGGGTTTTGTGGGGCCTTTCTGTGAGAAATACCCCATAAATTACCCCATTATAGAAACTGCACACCTCAACGTATTCAAAATGACATTCAGAAAGTTTGTTAACCCTTTAGGTGTTTTACAAGAATAACAGCAAAGTGGAGGAGAAAAATCTAAATCTGCATTTTTTTACACTAACATGTTTTACGCTAACATTTTTAAAAGTGGTATAATGAGAAAAAGCTCCCCAAAATCTGTAGCCCCCATTTCTCTCGATTATGAAAATACCTGATATGTTGACATAAAGTGCTCTCCGGCTCACAACATGGCTCAAGAGGTAAAGAGCAACTGTGAGATTTTGGAGAGCGAATTTTGCTGTCATAGTTTTTGGGAGCCATGTCGCATTTAGGAAGCCCCTATGGTGCCAGAGCAGGAAAAAAAAACTCCACATGGCAAAACTATTTGGGAAACGACACCCCTCAAGCAATGTAACAAGGGCTACAGTGAGCCTTAAAACCTCACAGGTGTTTGACGACTTTGCATTGAAGTTGAACGTGAAAATGGAAAATTTGATTTTTGACATTAAAATGCTAATGTTACCCCAACTTTTTCTTTTTCACAAGGGGGAATAGGAGAAAATGCCCCACAAAATGTAAAACCCCATTTCTTCTGTGTATAGAAATACCCAATATGTGGACATAAAGTGCTCTGCACACTACAATGCTCAGAAGAAAAAGAGCAAAATTTGGCTTTTTGAAAGAGAATTTTGCTGAAATGGTGTTTGGGGGCATGTTGCAATTAGCAAGTCCCCAGGGTGCCAGAACAGCAAACAAACCAACACATGGCACACTATTTGGGAAACTACACCCCTCATGGAACGTAACAAGGGGTGCAGTTAGCCTTAACACCTCACAGGTGTTTGACGGGTTTGCGTTGAACTTGGACGAGAAAATGAAATTTTTTATTTTTAACACTAAAATGATCATGCACTTGCCTGCTCCACCATCTTACTGCTCTCCGAGACTTCCGGCAAACTGAGGAGAATTGACCGCGTGGTCTCTTTATAACAGGCTTCAGTAAAATGACTGCCGGCAAGAAGGATGTCATCAGTGCAGTGCTGATTTCCGGTCCCCTGGCAACAAGAGGCGGATCTTCATAGTTCCACTTTGGCATGGACACAGCAACATGACTTCCACGCCCAGGGACGCTGACCAGCACAGAACATTTTCACACGCTTCTCCAGCGCCATCTTAACCCTTTCAGGTACCGGCACAGTGGAACAGCGTAACATGGCTTCAGCTCTAATTTTGCACATTGTGGTTATAACTTTCACAGATTTCCAAACAGCAGGCAGCAAAGTTCTCTTCACCTCACCCTCTATTTTACAAGTGCCATGGTGAAAGCACATTAGAATGACAACAGTCCCCTATACTTTTCTGTCGCAACGGCATGCGACTAATACAGACAGTCTTGTGGAAGACTTGTGGTATATGGCACACACCCGTATCCTGTTTGTGATGCCAAAAAGTTGTGGCGTCAGGGTGTGAGGGGCAGGGTAGATGTTATAACACAAGGGGTAGATGTTATTAACCCCTTCTTGTCATCATGCCAGGGCATGGTTTAGCCTTAACCACCCGAAGGCAATAACGACAGCTTTATTGAGGCAAGACAGGTGATATAGTCTTTGCAACCAAATATCCCAGGGAGGTGACAGTGACACAGGGGGACCTCGCAGGATTGCTGGGACTTGCAGTAGTTAGACTGACTTTAGTGCAGGCCACGGTGACTACAGATGGACTTGACTTGACAGAGATGGTGACTGACAATAAGATGACTTGACTTACTCATGACCAACTTGTGGCTGCAGGACTTTAACTTTGAGGCCTCCAATGCTCTGGACACACACACTGAGAAAACTGCACTGGACCTCAGCATACAGCAGAAGAGAGAGTTTGCAGCCCCTCCCCTGGTTATATAGGGGGGGCTGTGCAAGGAGCCCATAGGTCACTTGGGGGGGTCACCTGGTCACTGGAGCCCTCTGGGTAACAATCATGTGGTGCAAACATTAAAGCAACGGTCTAAGCATTATACATAATGGGGGTATGCTGCAGGGGAGCCCTGGAGACATGCAGGGACTCTGCCTGATAGGGCAGTAGGACAGTATGAGGCCACATCATCCCGTACTGGGACATCACAGTTTAATCCACAACAGGCAGAAACTGTTGTTCAGTGAGTCCTAGAAGTAATAAGAGCTGTCTCTTTGTATTCCGCACCAACATATTTCTAAAGATTACATAATAACTTATATGTACCTCAAAATTTTGCCAACAAAAAAATACAACATATTCTGCAAAACATTTGTCCTAATGCAGCTACATAGACTTATCTTTTCTATAAAAGGTGCTTTTACTGAGCAAAAACACAAAATACATGAGAAAAAATTAAAATTGTATCAACGTATTTGCACTAAACTGTAAAATAAAGTTAATCTGTTATTTGTAATGCACAGTATGTAAATAACTATGTAATTTTTTTTATAAATAACCGTGGTGGAACTGCTTTATTTCTGCTGCAAAAAAAAATGAAAAGAAAAAAAGCTACTCAATAAATGTACATTACAACATTGCCAATAAAAACTACAATGTGTTCTGTTAAAAACAGCCCCAATACAGCTATTTTAAGGCAAAAATAAAAAATAAGTTATGGCTTTTGGAATGTGCCAATGAAAAAAAATCTTCTTAACCCTAAAGGCTGTGCTTAGAAATAAAGATGAACACTATAGTGAAATTACCACCATAAAAGACGCCTAGAAATAAAGACAAGCAGTATTGTGCCGTTACTACAATGGATCTGTGCCTGAGAATAAAGAAAGCCGCCATTATGGCATCACCACAATGGAACATCATAGAACCCTTATCACAATGGAAACACTAGTGGGATTTTATATCAAAGGGATCCGGCTTAGGATATACAATCTGTAGTGACTTCTTTACTATTATGCTTAGGAATAAACTCCTACAATACTGTGATACTATCACTATGGAATCCTACCTAGGTATGAAGACATAAACTACTGTGACGTAAAGCCCTGTAGGTGGAAAATCAAAAAAGTTATGGCTATTAAAAAGTGAGGAGGAGAAAAAACTGCAAAGATGAAAAATCACTGCATCCTTAAAGGGGTACTCCGGTGAGAAAGAATTTTTTTCAAATCAACTGGTGCCAGAAAGTTGAACAGATTTGTAAATTACTTCTATTTAAAAATCTTAATCCTTCCAGTACTTATTAGCTTCTGCTCCAGAGGAGGTTGAATTGTTCTTTTCTGTCTGACCACAGTGCTTTCTGCTGACACCTCTGTCCCTGTCAGGAACTGTCCAGAGTACAAGCAAATCCACAAAGCAAATCTCTCCTGCTCTGGACAGTGTGTCTGTCATTTCCATATGAGGTGCAAAGCTACAGACCCCTTCAGTTTGGACATAAGGAGATAGGAAAGACTGTATCCTTATTTACTGTGGCTGCAGTTTGTAAACTTATACGGCCGCTGTTTTCTAATTAGGCCAAACGGTTCGAGAGACATTCCTCCTCTGGAGTAGCTGAAGGAGGAAAAAGGTGTTCTGCAGCGGCGCTGCCTATCAGAGATCGATTTTAGATCGAGTCTGGTATGATAAAAGTATTCCCATTTATCTGTGCATACATGTAAGGACAGACAAACAACATTATTCCTCCTCTGGGTCAGGTCGTGGAGAAGGCATGCGGCTGCGGTTCCACTGTTAGCTGAATTAGAAACCAATGGTGATATAGAAACTGCGTCCTCAGTAAACAATGGTACAGTGTTTTCTATCTCACTATGCCCTAACTGGTGGGGTCTGCACTTCCGTACCTTGTACAAAGTTGACACATGCACTTTGAGGGGTTAAAGCAAAACATCATAACTGTGTAATCATAGAAACCCAGCATCTGGAAATGAAAGGTGTCACATACATTTTGGTGCAGATACGCCAGGTTTTCTTTGTACTTATTTTGGAAGTACCTGAAATAACTTGCTGTGAGATCTCCTGCACCCGCAAGCATATTTATGCATAGGCCATTTTCACATTACTCTAGGACGCGGCACATGTGCGGTGGTGGTACTGTCCAACTAGGCAAGAGGCCACATTGTACGTGTTCGCTACGTGCTTGTAAGCAAAGCCATGAATATTTTTAAGGGAGCGTTGAACAGTGCTGAGCCAGGTAGGCTTACAAGTGCACCAAGAGGCTGGGAACGCCCCAAGTGCACCAAAGCACTTCATATACACATTCACATTTTAGGGCATAACTTTGTAAAAGGGTCACATAGGGAAAAAGGTAAACAGCCTTGGAATCAGCATCATGTGTACTTTTAGCCTGTACCAGTTAGTTAGGATGGGTGACACTGGTGACATTTCCTTTAAAGGAACATTACACACATTTCTAGAAAAAAAAAGAGGGTCATGCTGCTGGATAGAGAAAGAGATATTGCTTCTCCTGCATTCATGTACTAGAAAACTAGACTGCTCACATGTAGTGCAGCAAAAGACATAGCAGCAAATATACATGTAGGTCAGGAAATATGGATTAAAAGCCTGCATGCATGGGACCTCTCTCGTATGTGTTATATTGTACAACATGTTTATCGTCTTCTGTATCACTGTTAATCTAAATAAACAGCACTAGATTTACCAAAATCCAGCATGTCCCGAAACAAGAGGTCCAAACATTATTCTGAACTGTAAGGTTGTGTTCACACATCAGAATTTCCACATGGAAATTCTGCATGTGTTTATAGCTTATTAACTTCAATGGGATTCCGCAGTCCCATTCACACTGCAGAATTTCCGCTGCGGAAATTCCGCATTCCATATAAACAAAGGTCCCGTCTTAAATTTAGTAAACTCAGTGGAACTTTCTTTTCTCCGCTAAATGTGGATATCGTGCAAATTTCATACGGAATTTGCATGGAAGTCGAGCAGAATCCGCACAATATTTTTTAAATAAATGAAAGCACTTTTTTCCGTGCTTTGAGTATGAAATTCATGCAGAATTCCACAGAAATTCTGCATATATGCAGAAACAAGCAGAATTCCCTGTCCCCATGATTTGCCCGGAATTCTTCATCTTTATACAGAATTTCCAATGTGTGAACATAGCCTTATACTGCCAGGTGAGGACATGTCACAGGAGCTTTGGAAGTGTGGTATATGAGGGAGGAACACTGCTATGCATAATGGAAAGGGCACTGCTGTTATTTTTTGTTTTTGTTTAGGGTGAAAATAGCTTCATTTACAAACATTTCTCAAATCACAAACACTGGATACCAAGTCAAGGCACCATCTCTGTATAATAAATATTTCACAAGAAGCACAGTAACAACATATGGTAAAGATATGTGGTGGCCACGGGTGAGGTCCGCAGCCACCGCTACGCTGAGGTTAGCTACTTGGTTCTTGGGGGTATTAACCCTTAATGTCACGTGACACCACTGTAGTCTTGGTATCTCTCGGGGTACTACAGGTCCGGGGAACTCCGTCTCCCCACAGGCTAGCAAGGAAAGAATTGACTCCACACTAGGTTACAGTTTAACGGAGGCTTTACTAACTTGAAGATAGGTGGAACAATCTCCACAGCGCTCAACCAAAGTCTCCCAAAGGGTTAACAGACAGTCTCTAGAGGACCACACAGCTTGCAGTGCCTGGACTTGATATTGCATATATGCTTGGCTCTTATGGCCGGACTAGGAGTTTTAGCTCTGCACTATATTAGGCTTGAGATTAAAGTCACTTACTGAAGTGTCGGTAGATTTGTGGCTTTTCGCCGGAAGATAATGAATTGTCCTTTAGGAATTCTCTGATCAAGGCTGAAGTAAAGGCTTGATATTTCTCCACTCTGTACTCTGAAATGAGTTGATGATTCTTCACTCTGAACTCAACTTCTCTCCTGAACTCCTGCACGCCACTTCTGAACACACGACCTCCAGAACACCACTGAACTCTCCAGAACTACTGACCCCTGGACTCTCCAGAACTACTGACCCCTGAACTCTCCAGAACTGCTGACTCCTGAACTGAACTACACAGGAAATGCCACCCCTTATGAGGGAAGGCTAAACTAAAGCCCATTGGCCAGGCAGCTGTGGATCATAGAGTTGTCTGTCTCTCCTTTGGGATTAACAATAAAGTTGCATACAAATAATAACATAATACCTTACACAAAAGTTTAGTCTAGCCCTCTGTCCTCCACTCTCACATACCCTGACTAGGCATGAGGTTGCTAGGTAACATACTTAAAGCTACAGATACCTAATAACTGTTTATTAAGTTATAACAGTGCAAATACACATTAGAAATGATTGAGTCCCTGCAGGGGAGCCCCCAGGACACTGGAGGTCTCAATCTGACAAGGCCTACAATACCTTGACACAATGTACCTGTACTGGGACACCACAGATACTGTACATTACACTTCTGTGCTTCATCCACAGTCTAAGGCCTCCTTCACGCAGGACGATTTTATTGTAAGATAGCAGCGTATTTCCAGCTGCAGGTTTGAATGGGGGCGGGCAGTGGAATCCCAGCTGTGGAAAATATACAGCAGACCTCGATGAAGTCAATGGGGCCCTGGCACGGGACATTTAAATTGGATTGGCAGTTCAGGCATAATCCTCTCTGCTATTCCCGTGTCACCTGGGGGAGAGTTATCTTTAACTTAAACGCCTCATCCTCCAAAACATTTAATTTATTACCTTTCCTAACAAGTGCCTTGACCCTACCTCCTACGCTGACCCTCCCTGCATTCTTCTCAGCTCGCACACTGCAAACCCTTCTTTTGATCAGTGCTGTCTGAGACACTACCATGGTAGTTCGGGCAGAGCGGAGGGGGGGGGGGTACAGCAGTGGTGGGCAGTGGCAATGATCAGGGTAGCAGCAGTCAGGGTGGCAGGCAGTGGCAGCAATCAGTGTGGCAGTTAGCAAGCAGCAGCAGTGATCGGCAATGCGGGCGTCCCCACAATGAAATTTTTTTTGCACTTTTTTTTTTCTTTTTCATAAGGGGTAAAAGGAGCAAAAGCCCCCATTTGATGCCTAAATTGGTGATTTGCACAGGAGTGGCTGATAGCTTCAGCGGTTCTAACATAAGTGCAAAAAAAAAAAGCACCCAAATATGACCCCATTTTGGAAACTACATCCCTCAAGGAATCTAATAAGGGGTGCAGTTACACCCCATACCTGTCTGACAGATTTTTGGAACAGTGGTCCATGAAAATGAAAAAATTTTTTTTTCATTTGCACAGCCCACTGTACCAAAAATCTGTTAAACGCCAATGGGGTGTAAATGCTCACTGCACCCCTTGTTACATTCCTCGAGGGATGTAGTATCCAAAATGGGGTCACATGTGGGGGGGTCCACTGTTCTGGCACCACGGGGGGCTTTGTAAACACACAAATTTTCTCTCCAAAAGCCAAATGGCCCTACTTCTCTTATGAGCCTTGTTGTGCACCCGCAGAGCAGTTTACACCCACAAATGGGGTATTTCCCTACTTAGGAGAAATGCTGTTACAAATTTTGGCGGGCTTTTTCTCCTATTACCCTTGTGAAAATAAAAAATATGGGGTAACATCAACATTTTTGTGAAAAAAATCTAATATTTGATTTTCGCGTCCAACTTTAATGAAAATTCATCAAACACCTGTGGGGTCTTAAGGCTCACTGTACCTACCCCTTGCTACATTCCTTGAGGGGTATAGTTTCTCAGAATAAGAATGATAAGTAAAAGCATCTCAGAGTTATTAATGCATAAAGTGACACAGGTCAGATTTGCAAAAAATACTATATACTAATACTATGTTCGTTAGCCAGTATATCTAAGCCCATGATATTTTGGACAATGTATATGTGATACCAGGGGTGTTGCTAGGTCTCCAAAAGATCCAGGGCACGGGCCATGGGTGTGACTGAGGGCGGAGCCACAAAAAGGAAGGGCCAAGGTGCAGGGCCACTCAATGTTGCATGACCATACAAAATTTTGCTCCACGCTTAGGTGTCAGAGGGAGAGGTTAGTCTTATTGGCTGTCAGCTGATGTTACTTCAAGCTATTACAGCCATAGCACAGGTGTATTAGGTGATGTATACCTGTATTTTGTTCTATGCTGAGGTGGGGCTCAGGGGACAGCAGCGTAAGGGGGGTTAAAATTTTTGACAGGTACCCTACTTAGCGTTACGTAGAACAATTATAAAAAGAAAAGAGGTGCGCTCCTGGTGTAATACTGCGGGATGAACAAGAAAGGTGTATGGATAAATTGCACCTTACCGTGTGGTGTTGTACTAAGAGTACAACACCTGAGATGGCATATAGACTCGGTGACAGGTGGCAGCCTCGGTATCCGATTCCCGTAACTTCTCAGTCCGGTATAGAAAGTATAAAAGAGCAAAAGGTGAGAGACTATCCGATGGCGCCTTCCTGAATGATTCAAAATTGCCGTGAGTTTAAACAAGTTACAACACCCCAATGAGGCAGCTCCCATTCAAGTTACTCCCATCGATTACATTGGCGCACACAATTCCAATCGGTTTGAACTCCTAAAAAAACGTGAAGTATACTGGATCTTCAAGCTAGGCACCATTTCCCCACGTGGTCTTAATGAGATTACAGAGACGATAATATAAATCTCACATATAAATATAAATCTCATTTATGACTATTTTTACCTATATCTCTAGCTTCCTATACTTGTATGTGATTTCTTTTAGTATTTTTTATATCAGGCAGATATTTTATGTCTTTAGATACATTGTATTATGAAATTAATTAATTCCATATAGGATTCTTGTATAGAATTGGTTTTTTATGAGAACGGGGTTTTTTTCAATATTTATTCTACCCCTATATTTATATGCAATGAGGGTTCATTATGTAGTGTATTGTTTTATATATATATATTTTTTATATATGTCATTTTGATATATATAACCATTTTGTAGAGGCAGTTACTAATATACCCCTTTAACTGTACAAGAGGCAGTTAATAATATACCCTCTTATATTAGATTTTAAATTTTACACCTTTTTCATTTACAATTTTTATTGCCGGCAGTCACTATACAATTTGGTATTGATTCTGCAATGGGACTTTCCCGATGGGAACTCTTATGTGTCAGTTACACACCTCCATTTTTTCTTTTATCGATTATAGGCAGCACCGCTTCTGAACTGTTTCTGTATTAGCTCTAAGTCACAGTGGGCCTTTTTTTCCAGCGGCTCCAGCGCTGCAACAAGCGGTGGAGTGTATAATCTGTGCGCCATCTCCTCAATCGGTCCGCTCTAGAGAATGACTGTCTAACTATAGGCAGTAGATCCCGCAAATAGCGGCTAGTGCCGCGACTTCAGAGTGAAGATATAGGAGCGTAATTTGTTCATTTTAATTGTTGCGCAGTCTTTGTTTTTTACCTTATTATTGTTATTAACGTTTGGATGTATATGGAATTTTGTATATAGATTGTGTAATGTGAGGTAATGTTACTCCTCCCATTTTTTTGCCCTATGACCCGGCGGTAGTTGTGGGACTTGGACATTTAAATCTTGGCGCATTTTCTCTGTGAATCATTCTGCCTGACGAAGAATCCGGTCCGGATTCAAAACTTTTATGTTGCACTATTTTCAATAAAATTGCCTTGTTTAAACTCACGGTAATTTTGAATCATTCAGGAAGGCGCCATCGGATAGTCTCTCACCTTTTGCTCTTTTATACTTAGCGTTACGGACACTCGAGGTGTAAAGCATTGCTGAAAATTATTTCAACTATAATAATCAAATATACCAATTGCCAAGTTAGGGAAAAGCACTAAAGCTTCTAGTATGATGTAAGCAGTGGTAAGGGAATGCTGGGAGAATTTGTTTTACTAAACATAACTGCAGAATGTACAGAATGTAAAGTGACTTCAGCGCTGATGGGACACAATCAGGAGAATACCGCATTATATTATAGACTCACTGGGGACGTCTTCTCTGAGTCAATCACAGGGGGCATCTTCTCTGATCGGAGGAGTTCACTTTTCTTCTCTATTCTGCCAAGACCATCATATGATGACTTCTTCCGGCCATGACTCGTCTCCACAGAACCTGCCAGACAAATATTTTAGGCTCCTTTCTCCAGCACAATGCTCACCTCTATACAAACTCCTTATGTGCATTGTCCCACAATAATAGTGCCTACATATATAGCTGTAGGCCCTCTGTGCCCACATATATAGCTGTAGGCCCTCTGTGCCCACATATATAGTTGTAGGCCCTCTGTGCCCACATATATAGCTGTAGGCCGTCTCTCTCTGCCCTGTATATAGTTATAGGAACTCTCTGTGCCCCGTATGTATTCATAGGCCCCTCTGTGCCCCCCATAAGTAGTTGCAGGCCCCTCTGTGACCCCATAAGTAGTTGAAGGCCCCTCTGTGACCCCATAAGTAGTTGAAAGCCCCTCTGTGCCCCATAAGTAATTGCAGGTCCCTCTGTGCCCACATAAGTAGTTGCAGGTCCCTCTGTGCCCACATAAGTAGTTGCAGGTCCCTCTGTGCTCCCATAAGTAGTTGTAGGCCTTCAGTGCCAACCATAAGTAGTTGCAGGTCCCCCAGTGCCCCCATAAGTAGTTGCAGGCCCCTCTGTGATGCCATAAGTAGTTGCAGGCCCCTCTGTGCCCCCATAAGCAGTTGCAGGCCCCTCTGCGACCCCATAAGTAGTTGAAGGCCCCTCTTTGCTCCCATAAGTAATTGCAGGTCCCTCTGTGCTCCCATAAGTAGTTGCAGGCCGTTCTGTGATGCCATAAGTAGTTGCAGGCCCCTCTGTGCCCCCATAAGTAGTTGCAGGCCCCTCTGTGCCCCCATAAGTAGTTGCAGGCCCCTCTGTGACCCCATAAGTAGTTGAAGGCCCCTCTGTGACCCCATAAGTAGATGAAGGCCCCTCTGTGCCCCATAAGTAATTGCAGGTCCCTCTGTTCCCCCATAAGTAGTTGCAGGCCCATCTGGGCCCCCATAAGTAGTTGCAGGTCCCTCTGTGCTCCCATAAATAGTTGTAGGCCTTCAGTGCCCCCCATAAGTAGCTGCAGGTGCCCCCATAAGTAGTTGCAAGCCCCTCTGTGCCCCCATAAGAAGTTGCAGGCTCCTCTGTGACCCCATAAGTAGTTGAACGCCCCTCTGTGCTCCCATAAGTAGTTGCAGGTCCCTCTGTGCCCACATAAGTAGTTGTAGGTCCCTCTGTGCCCACATAAGTAGTTGCAGGTCTCTCTGTGTCCCCATAAGTAGTTGCAGGGTTTCTGTGCCCCCATAAGTAGTTGCAGGCCCCTCTGTGCCCCCATAAGTACTTGAAGGTCCCTCTGTGCTCCCATAAGTAGTTGTAGGCCTTCAGTGCCCCCATAAGTAGTTGCAGGTCCCCCAGTGCCCCCATAAGTAGTTGCAGGCCCCTCTGTGATGCCGTAAGTAGTTGCAGGCCCCTCTGTGCCCCCATAAGTAGTTGCAGGCCCCTCTGTTACCCCATAAGTAGTTGAAGGCCCCTCTGTGACCCCATAAGTAGTTGAAGGCCCCTCTGTGCCCCATAAGTAATTGCAGGTCCCTCTGTGCCCACATAAGTAGTTGCAGGTCCCTCTGTGTCCCCATAAGTAGTTGAAGGTCCTTTTCTGCCCCCATAAGTAGTTGCAGGCCCCTCTGGGCCCCCATAAGTAGTTGCAGGTCCCTCTGTGCTCCCATAAGTAGTGGTAGGCCTTCAGTGCCCCCATAAGTAGTTGAAGGCGCCTCTGTGATGCCATAAGTAGTTGCAGGCCCCTCTGTGCCCCATAAGTAATTGCAGGTCCCTCTGTGCCCCCATAAGTAGTTGCAGGCCCCTCTGGGCCCCCATAAGTAGTTGCAGGTCCCTCTGTGCTCCCATAAGTAGTTGTAGGCCTTCAGTGCCCCCCATAAGTAGTTGCAGGTACCCCCATAAGTAGTTGCAAGCCCCTCTGTGATGCCATAAGTAGTTGCAGGCCCAACTGTGCCCCTATAAGTAGTTGCAGGCTCCTCTGTGACCCCATAAGTTGTTGAATGCCTTTCTGTGCTCCCATAAGTAATTGCAGGTCCCTCTGTGCCCACATAAGTAGTTTCAGGTCCCTCTGTGCCCACATAAGTAGTTGCAGGTCCCTCTGTGTCCCCATAAGTAGTTGAAGGTCCTTTTCTGCCCCCATAAGTAGTTGCAGGCCCCTCTGGGCCCCCATAAGTAGTTGCAGGTCCCTCTGTGCTCCCATAAGTAGTGGTAGGCCTTCAGTGCCCCCATAAGTAGTTGAAGGCGCCTCTGTGATGCCATAAGTAGTTGCAGGCCCCTCTGTGCCCCATAAGTAATTGCAGGTCCCTCTGTGCCCCCATAAGTAGTTGCAGGCCCCTCTGGGCCCCCATAAGTAGTTGCAGGTCCCTCTGTGCTCCCATAAGTAGTTGTAGGCCTTCAGTGCCCCCCATAAGTAGTTGCAGGTGCCCCCATAAGTAGTTGCAAGCCCCTCTGTGATGTGCAATGTGACACCTTGACATCATTGGCTCTATGTGAAGACAATAATCCTTAATGGGGTACTCCGGTGCTTAAACATCTTATCCCCTATCCAAAGCTGCCGCAGCTGGGGACCCCCGGGATCATGCACGCGGCACCCCGTTTGTAATCAGACCCGGAGCGTGTTCGCTCCGGGTCTGATTATGGTCGACCGCAGGGCGGGCAGCGTGTGACGTCACGCTCCGCCCCTCAATGCAAGCCTACGGGAGGGGGCTTGATAGCTACCACGCCCCCTCCCGTCAGCTTGTATTGAGGGGCGGAGCGTGACGTCACACGGGGGCGGAGGCGTGACATCACACGCCGCCGGCCCTGCGGTCGCCGGTAATCAGTCCCGGAGCGAACGCCGCTCCGGGCACTGATTACAAACGGGGTGCCACGTGCATGATCACGGGCGTCCCCAGCTGAGGGACTCCCGCAATCAGGCATCTTATCCCCTATCCTTTGAATAGGGGATAAGATGTTTAAGCCCCGGAGAACCCCTTTAAAGCTTTGTCAGACACTGCACCTTAAATATAACCCTGTTGCACATTGTTCGCTCTAAATATAACCCTGCCAGAGCCAGCCCCCAAATATAACCCTGTCACACACTGAGCCCCTGAAAATAATACTGTTACACAGCATGCCCCTGAATTAAACCCTGCCACACACTATATTGCAGCTCTATGCGATTAAAACGATACCCAATTGATATAGTTTTTCTAATATTGTACAACTTTTATAAGAAGTCACACTTTATTGAACAAAATCAGTATATTTAAAATTGTCCTCTTCTTACCCCTGTAACTTTTTTAGTTTCCATATACGGGGATGTATGAAGGCTCATTTTTTGCATCGTGATCTGTACTTTTTATCTGTACCATTCTTGTTTTGTTATCTGTAACATTCTTTTTTTATGATTATATATATATATATATATATATATATATATATATATATATATATATGTTTACATTTTTTTTAAATAGGAAAAGAGGGGAATTTTATTTTTTATTGGGGGAGGGGCTTATTCACTTTTATTAAAACTTTTTTACTTTTTTTCTTACACTTTCATAGTACCAGCAGGGGATTATATATTGCAATCATTAGCTTGCAGATACAGAGAAGTGTTGTCTGTGATCCACTTCTCTGGTCTGCTTGATAGCAGACCAGAGAAGAAGACCCCATGATGTCGGCAAATGGCAGGTAAAAAGACCTTCGGCTCAGTGGCGTACCAAGGGGCGGGCCGCTCCCCCTGCCCGCCTCTTGGTACGCCACTGAGCCGAAGGTGTTTTTACCTGCCATTTGCCGACATCATGGGGGGTGCGCCTCACAAGGGGGCTGCCATGACGGAGTCACCCCCCCCCCCCATCCAGGGGCGGACTAACCAGCTGGTCCGATCAGACGTCGTCCGAGGGCCCGTCCAGGTTAAGGGCCCGCGGCCGCCACTACTGAGGATCCGGGACACTTGTCCCAGATCCCCAGCGGACAGTGCTGCCTTCTCCAAGAAGGCTTCTCCTCTTTCTGAGCCGCATCTGCAGCTTACACAGAGGAGACATGACCTCCGCCCCCACGCAGCACACAGTACAGGTGCTGATGACGTCACTCATCGGTGCCTGTACTGTATAGGGGAGAAGACGAGGGCCCCTGCTGTATTTTTTAACTCTGCCTATACCTATGGGGAAGAGGGGGTAGGCAACTTTGCCTATACTTATGGGGAAAGGGGGAGGGGGGAACTCTGCCTATACTTATGGGGGATGGGGGAGGGGGTGGTAAACTCTGCCTATACCTATGGGCAAGTAGGGGGGTGGGTAACTCTGCCTATACTTATGGGGAAAGGGGAAGGGGAGGGGGTAACTCTTCCTACACCTATGGGGAAAAGGGGGGTGACTCTGCCTATACCTATGGGGAAAGGGGGGGGGGTAACTCTGCCTATACCTATGCGGAAAGGGAGGATGTAACTGTCTATACCTATGGGGAAGAGGGGGGGGGTAATTCTGCCTATACCAATGGGGAACAGGGGGAGGGGTAACTCTGCCTATACTTATGGGGAACAGGGGGGTAACTCTGCCTATACCTATCGGGAAAGGGGGAGTAACTCTGCCTATACCTATGGGGAAAAGGGGTTTAACTCTGCCTATACCTATGGGGAATGGGGGGGTTTAACTCTGCCTATACCTACTGACAAATGGGGGGGGGGGGACTCTGTTGCTTATACCTAAGGAGAAAGAGGGGTTAACTCTGTTCCTATACCTATTGGGAAGGAGGTTTAGCTATGCTGCCTATACCTATGGGGAAGGGGGGTTAAGTCTACTGCCTATACATATGGGGAAGGGTGGGGGGCTAACTCTGCTGCCTATACCTTTGGGGAAGGGGGGTTAACTCTGCTGCCTATAACTACAGGGAAGGGGGGGTAACACTGTTGCCTATACCTGCAGGGAAGGGGGATTAACTCTGCTGCCTATTCCTACGGGGAAGGGGGGCGACCCAACTTTATACCTGGATGCCTAACTACTTACCTACATACCAGGCTATCTAACTACCCAAATACCCATCTACCTAACTATGTACATACCTGGCCCTCATACATGGCTGCCTAACTACCTAGCTAGTCATGTATCTACCTGGCTTGTCACCTACCTACATATCTGGCTTCCTGATCTACCTACCAAGTTACCTATTTACCTGGCTACCTACCTACCTGTTCTTTTACTGTGCAGGACACCAAGGAGGGCATTATTACAGTTTGTGGGCCTATAGATAGAAAGATTTTGTAGAGGAGGGCACTGGAAAAATGCAGAATCTGACATGTTTGTCCTGCAGATGTTAAGAGATCCACATGGCGGTCTTATCCGGATGGAGAAGAAAAGGAAAAAGGATTCCGCTGATCAGAATTAATGGGAGGGAGGGATGGTGGGGGTATAATTAAGGGGGGGGAGGGAGGGGGTGTAATTAGAGGGGGGAAGGGAGGGGGCTGTAATTAAGGGGGGGGGCACGATTTGTTAATTTTATTGATGGGGATTTGGATTTGTTTCTATTTGGTGGAGATGGAAAGTGTTTTTTTTTAAGGAGGTGCAGGGTTTTATTTTGTTAAGGGGGGGTTAAGGGGTTCTATGAAGGGGGGTTAAGGTGTTTTATTAAAGGGGGTTAATGGGTTTTATTAAGGGGATGAACATGAGTTTTATTTTATTAAGGGGTTGCAGGGTTTTATTTTATTAAGGGGTGCAGGGTTTTATTTTATTAAGGGGGTGTGCTGGGTTTTATTTTATTAAGGGGGTGTGCAGGGTATTAATTTATTAATGGGGTGTGCAGAGGTTTATTTTATTAAGGGCCTGCACAGCACGTATCTTAAAGCAGCAACCAACGGTCATAGTTTTTAACCCCTTAAGGACACAGTCCATTTTGGCCTTGAGGACGCTGCCAATTTTTGCGTTTTTGTTTTTTCTTCCTCATCAAAAAAGAATCATTGGTGCTCACCTATTACAAAAACGTTACTTTATTCGTTTCATTTAAAACCACTCGCTAAACTAGATAAAGTCACAGGTGAGCGCCAATTAATCTTTTTTTCTATTTCTTTTTTCAGATTTTTACAGGTTTTTTTAATAATTGTGCACCCCTATGTTATCCTGTAGTCCTGCGCTCTCCACCACCCTTAGTGTAAGAGCTGTTTTAGTTTTATAAGTAGCAGTATTGCCGTCCCGATTTTCCTCTCATGTGAGCCTCTCTTATATTTAGCTCTGCTTTTCATTACCCTGGATAAAGCATATAATTAAACTGCACTAGCAAGCCACACTTAAATGTGATGTGCAGGAACTATCTAACATTTTTGGTCAAACCTCCCCAAAATAAATGACAATATTTTTTTTCCTGGCAAGCTAAAAGAAACATAATAATGTGTGCATAGTGTAAAATATACTTAACTGATAGCACAACAAGTCAGCTGTTTTTGTTTTAAAGTAAAGGGAATAAGTGTCTGATCCCAAGGAGTCCAACCACTGGATCCCCCCACAAACTTCCAGCATGGGATCCTAGCTCTCAGACATCCGCAGCACATGCTCTATATATTTTTAAAGGGGTACTCCCATGGAAAAAAAATTTTTTTATCAACTGGTTCCAGAAAGTTAAACTGATTGGTAAATTACTTCTATTAAAAAATATGAATCTTTCCAGTCTTTTTAGGGGCTGTATAATAAACAGAAATCCAAAAAAGAAATGCATTTCCTTTGATGTCAAGACCACAGTGCTCTCTGCTGACCTCTGCTGTCCATTTTAAGAACTGTCCAGAGTAGGAGAAAATCCCCAAAGCAAACATATGCTGCTCTGGACAGTTCCTAAAATGGACTGCAGAGGTCAGCAGAGAGCACTGTGGTCATGACATCAGAGGAAATGCATTTCTTTTTTGGATTTCTCTTTAGTATACAGCCCCTAAAAAGTACTGGAAGGATTAAGATTTTTTAATAGAAGTGATTTACAAATCTGTTTAACTTTCTTGCACCAGTTTATTTAAAAAAAAAAGTTTACCACGGGAGTACCCCTTTAAGGGAGCACCAAAAATACCTCCATACTGAAGATTACAGGCAGTTCTAGGGTCAACCTACCGCCCCCACACCACCACTTATCCACTATCCCTATCTGATAGACTTGCAAAGGACTTTCAGTACACCTCCTGATCACGTTGTTAGTGGGCTGTGGAAATTGCCGGGAGTTGTAAACATCCTGTTCCAGTACAATATGACTTAACTGTCTGGGCTCCACTGTTTTAAACATCCTGCTGCCAGACCAATGTGTGGTGGCCCAGTACGGGATGGTGTTGCCCCGTACCTTTCCTGCCCTGTCAGGCAGTGTCCTTCAGTGTCCTTCAGGGCCCCCTGAAGTTGTTTCCGCATTTGTATATATGTTGCATATTAAAAGATGGGTGGAGCTAGCTTTTTTCTCTTGCTTCCTGCTGAGGTCCAGTAAAGTCGCGCCTAGTGTATGTGTCCAGAGTAGTGGAGGCCTTAAGTCAAGTCCTGCAGTCACAAGTCAAGTGCAAGTAAGATAAAGTCACCGTCCTGTCAGTCACAAGTCAGTCAAGTCAAGTCATCTGTCTACCCAGCGGGGCCTGCACTAAATTCTCCGTCCAACTACAAGTTCCAGCAAGCCTGCGAGGTATCTGTGTCACTGGTCACCTCCTGGGGCCCGGCTGTACTGCATAGACTGTAACAACTGTCTACCCTCAGTAAAGCTACCGTTGTCCATAACTTGGCGCCGGTGTCTTCACTGCCCCGTGCCTAGCCCAGGATCCAGTGGTATACCTTCGGGTGGTTAAGGCTAAACCACACCCTGGTGTCACAAACACAAGGGGTTAATACCATCTGCCCCTAGGGTAACAACATCTGCCCTCTACTTCACACCCCGCCATACCACAAATATCATGGTATGATTCAACTGTCTGGGCTCTGCTGTTGTACTCTCCAGCTGCGGAGATTTGTCTTTGTCTGATTTCTCATTACACCCTGTCTATGGCACAGTTTAACATAAGTCCTACAGAAGGCTTCAGCAGTCATGACAACTGATTGGCATCCTGCAACTGTGGCATTTAGGGGGTTAAATGAATGGGATTAGAGGTAACTTGGATATGACTCACTGCCAGGGAGGGTCAGCAGATAGCAGCTGACATCTGCCCTGTATGGACTAGGCTAAGCTCGTAAGTCCTCTTCATGCTTCTCCAGTGTATGGTAGATGTTCCTAAGCTCCGCAGAGACCGCCTCCTCCCGTTCTCTGTGAACCAGTACTGTAGACAGGTGTAAGCGGCCAGACGCCGCTGGTACTGTGGATCGGTAATACTTATGTTGCTCAGAGGCCTTTCCCTTTTCCTGCAGTAACCTAATCACTGTGAGGAGAGGAGGCGGCCCAAAGAGGGAGAAGGTGGGACCTAAAGAGGGAGAAGGTGGGACCAAAAAAGGGAGAATATGGGGCCCAAAGAGGGAGAAGATGCTCCAATTTCTGTGCCATGATTGAATAAATGTGGCAAAATTACATGACATCTTGTCACCTGCAGAGCCAACTAGTCTCCCTCAGATACACCATGGGGGAGATTTATCAAAACCTGTCCAGAGGAAAAGTTGCCCAGCTGCCCATAGCAACCAATCAGATTGATTCTTTCATTTTGAACAAGGCCTCTGCAAAATGAAAGAAGCAATCTGATTCGTTGCTATGGGCAGCTGGGCAACTTTTCCTCTGGACAGGTTTTGATAAATCTCGCCCAATGAGTTTATTTATGCCACAAAATTCATGTCAATACATTACCTTGTCTGTTGATCATAAGTGACTTTGTGTGTCTGAATGCCTACAGCACTTTATCCAAGAAATGCACATGAATAAGATGTTTTTGGTCACAAGATTTGTAGTGTGCACTGCTTTTCCGTAAACCTACATTCATCAGGAAGTTGACTTGACAACCATTTTGTCATATTATAAATGTTCTCATTGTCTTATTGTATAAATATTTGTTGATAGATATCTTATTATAAAATGCAAATATCTCAACACAAGCATATATATTTAACAGCCATATAGCATCTGTTATTATATACATTCTATTGTCTTATTGTTTATTATGTTATCATTAAAGGGGTACTCCGATGGAAAACTTTTTTTTTTAAATCAACTGGTGCCAGAAAGTTAAACAGATTCGTAAATGACTTCTATTTAAAAATCTTAATCCTTCCAGTACTTATTAGCTGCTGAATACTACAGAGGAAATTCTTTTGTTTTTGGAACACAGAGCTGTCTGCTGACATCATGAGCACAGTGCTCTCTGCTGACATCTCTGTCCATTTTAGGAACTGTCCAGAGCAGCATATGTTTGCTATGGGGATTTCCTTCTACTCTGGACAGTTCTTAAATTGGACAGCAGATGTCAGCAGAGAGCACTGTAGTCATGATGTCAGCAGAGAGCTCTGTGTTCCAAAAAGAAAAGAATGTACTCAGTAGTATTCAGCAGCTAATAAGTACTAGAAGGATTAATATTTTTTAATAGAAGTAATTTACAAATCTGTTTAACTTTCTGGCACCAGTTGATTTAAAAAAAAAAAAAAAGGTTTCCACCGGAGTACCCCTTTAAGCCGTATGGCAGTTATTGAGTTTAGGAGTTTCAGCCACACCCATTGCAAATCTGTTGGTATATCAAGCATGCAGCCATGTCATCTCCATAGATAAATATTGGTGCTAAGGGGGCTGTAGCCCTGGGTGTGACCCCCATAGCCCCAGGTCTGACCCCGGCTAGTTCACCAATAAGGAACCAGGACACTTGTCTCTGATCCCAAGCAAGTGAGCACCGCTTTCAACTATATGTGCTGTGATCAACCGAACAATGAGCAAACGCACATTCATTGGCTGTTTAAATCTTTTGTGCGGCCCATAAGCCTTGTAAAGGTTCTGCAGTTGAGCACCAATCTTGCTCAATAGTGCTAATTTTCGCATATGTTAATTTTCGTATACGTGAATTTTCGCATGTGCGAAAATAAAACGAGAATATTACGAATATATGACGAATATTCGTCCATATATTCCCGAATATTCACAAATTCGAATATGGCCTATGCCGCTCAACACTATTGCTCAATGAAAGAGGTGCACAAGAGGTGCATATACAGATTAGATCAGATTAGAAAAATGGAGTTTAGTGACCCATTCTGTACCAAAAGTGAAATTGGAAGTCACATACCAAGTCTGAGGTTCAAAAAAATGTCTACACAAACCATCAGAAAACACTTTGGCGAAATATGAGTACGAGCCAGAAATCCATATACAGGTGTTCCATTGACCACATACCACAACATCATGGAGGAGAGCAAGGCAGCAATGGAGACTGGAATGCTTGGATATCCTCTTCCGGGGATCTGCTTTTGTCTCAATGATATCCAGAGACTGTTCTGAAGACCACATGGACAATGTCATGAAACAGGGAATGTCACACCAGTCCTACTTCCATGATCATGGTGTGAGGTGAGAATATGTACAGTAATTTCTATTTTCATTCCAGGTACAATAACATCAGGTTATAACATTGATTAGGTCATGGAATCCTTGGACGGCCATTTCTCCAAAGTGTCCCACAAGCCATTTTTAACATTGCAGTGCCAGGCCCAGGGCTCAAGTCCTGCAGGAAAGCATAGGAACAGAGTTCCTGCACTTTTTCCACAGCAGGAACACCATTTCCATTACAGGGAGTCCTGCAGGACTGGCCCTAAAGTGGAAATCTTGGGTGAGTTTCCTCACTTTTTTCCCAGAACTTGACCCCTGGCCAGGTCACACGTTGCTTCTGCTACTGTGAGCAGCCTGTGTGGCCTAAACCTTGTATATTAAGGCTCAAAGTGTCTCTGGACTCATTGGTTGGCAATTGCAAAGGGTAGCTGCCAGCGGTGAATCTTGATTATTTGTATGCCCAAGAGTATTGCCAAGGTGTGAAAGTGCATGTATTTTGATGTGTGGCCCTCCGTAATGAATAAATCGAAATGTTTAGAATATTTTGTAAAACATTCAAACCCCCTGAATGAATAATCCCACCAATCCTTTAATAATCACTCCCATTTTTAAAATGAAATTCACGCCCATCTAATTCTCTAAATTGTCAGAAAAACTACAAACCAACATATCTCAGGAACAGGAGGGCATATCAAGAAAAAAAATCAAAAAATAGTTAATCACAGATCCTTCTTAAAGAGAATCTTTCAGCCCTATATCTTGATCAGAGCTGCAGATGTGGGCAGATAGCTGGGAGATAAAGTAAATCATACCTGTATCTTAGCTTATGACTGTTTGCAAACATATAAAACCATGTTTTCCTTCAAAGCTCGGTCCTGTGAAACGGAATTTGTTATAATAGAATATTTGAAATAAGGAACTGTCTATCAAGTTATTTGAAGTGTAAATGTACCGAATGCATTAAACAAAGCCTGGGCCCTGCATTTCCCCTGCTGCCCGGGCCTGTTACATGACACTTTGCTCAGCGTATCACCAACTGAGACCAGACATCGCTGTGGCTGATGATAAGCTAATGGCAGGCATCAGGCTCCAGGATGTGAAAGAAGACTGGGCCTAGAAGACAAAACAGTGATATCTGTGCAGCAGGGGAGTTAAAGTTTATTACTTTACTTTTTGCAGTCCAGGAACAATGGGATTTTGGGGAGTTGTCCTTTAGGGGAGTTGTTATCAACTCCAAGTCAATGGTACGGTCCTTGTAGCTTCTCCCCACCCCACTGGCCTTAATTGATAGATCTCTCCTTGCTTATGTATAGGTTGGGATTAGAGATGAGCGAACTTACAGTAAATTCGATTTGTCACGAACTTCTCGGCTCGGCAGTTGATGACTTATTCTGCGTAAATTAGTTCAGCCTTCAGGTGCTCCAGTGGGCTGGAAAAGGTGGATACTAGGAACGAGTCTCCTAGGACTGTATCCACCTTTTCCAGCCCACCGGAGCACCTGATAGCTGAACTAATTTATGCAGGATAAGTCATCAACTGCCGAGCCGAGAAGTTCGTGACGAATCAAATTTACTGTAAGTTCGCTCATCTCTAGTTGTGATCTATCAATTAAGGCTGACGGGGCAGGAGAACCACCAGAGACAGCCTCATGACTTGTGGTTCATGCAGCATGAAAAATGATGATAGGTTCCCTTTAGCACTCACTATTTAGGAATGGGATGACCAACAAGGTTATATAGGTTTATGCCTCCACATATTACATGGCAAAACGTTACAGCAAAACAACATAGAAAATATACAGTAGCCAAGTATCCTGAAAATTGTCACATAGTATAGACAGCTATACTACAGTATATAAAAAGATAAAATGCTAATAATGTAAAACTCTTAGAAAAGGGAGATTAGCTGTGAATATGTAATAAGTCTCTGGAGTTCTCTGCAGCTAATTTAAGAAGCCATTATCATTTCTCCTAGGTAATTAGTTAAATTAGGCTGCCACATTTAACCCTTCCATCTTTCCAACTGACATGAAGGCAAAAT
Source organism: Hyla sarda (assembly GCF_029499605.1). Lineage (NCBI taxonomy): Eukaryota > Metazoa > Chordata > Amphibia > Anura > Hylidae > Hyla > Hyla sarda. The sequence continues at coordinate 245,198,837 of NC_079190.1, forward strand.
GTCCCTGCATGGTACATGAATCATCCATGAGAGTGCATCATGTGGGTCCTCATCCACGGCCCCTCCTGACATTTAGTATAGGGCATGCTGTATTTGATTTGAAATGCTTGTGACAAGGCTAAATTACTCAGTTGTAATAAATGAATGTCACGACAACAAAAAGAGGAGCACATTCTGTATATTCATCGAAAGCGTCTGAATTTGAGAACCAAGCTGCATGGCAGTCTTCTAACCATTTCCATGGAAACAGGAGCACGTTTGCCAAAATGCTCATATAGTAAATTACTGAGCGTGCTTTGCCAGGCTTTGCACCTGAGGACTTCAGAGGCCTGTAACCGCCGTATAAGACTGGTTGAAAATCAGTTGGTTTCATGGCTCCGTTTTTTGGAAAGAAGATTGTTGAGGGAGTTTGTAAGCCCGAAGCTGATTAGAAGTTAATGAGGTGCGTTCTGATGGAAAGTTTAATAAATATCCCCTTTATTTGGTGTTTTAGAGAAGTCTGTTATTTCCTCTAGAAAACCCTTGACTGGTCAACAGGATGCTGCACACTCTATAAAACCAAAATCAAAATGGATATGTTTTTTGTAGCAATGTTCAGCATCACACTGCAAAGTAAAATCCACTAATGAAGGTCTATGGTATACATATAGTTACGTGCGCAATGTGTTACATATGGGTACTTAAGAAAGTGAGAATATCACAGTACTGGATATTTAGAGATTCGTGACCTACAGAATTGTTAAATGCATGTAAGAGCCAAGTGGTATTGATTAGAAGGGATTTCTGTGTATAGCGAGAATATATTGAGCTCACACGTACAACATTACAGTCCACATTACAGTTTGTAGAGGAAGTCAGCACAGCAGGGGAAAACCATGGATTTTACATGGTATCATTTGCAAATCAAATGTATATGGGATACATGTATGGGAATAGGAATTGACAGTACAAAGAAAATCATACGTCTGGTATATTTAAGTAGATGTGTTGCCATAGAAGCAGTCTTTATAGGCTTCAATGGCAGAAATTAACCTTAGAAATGACCATTAAAGATGTAGTCCAGGGAACTACACTTATTCCCTATCTAAAGGTCTCATCGCAGGGGGTCCGACAGCTGAGAACCTCCGCAATCTCCTTGTGATCTTCACACACTGGCTGAACAGGCTGTCATTCACAAACGTCTGCAAGAGTGAGGCCCCAGTGGTCGTCGGACCCCCCGGGATCAGACATTTATCCACAGGATAGGAGTTAAGTGTAGTGGACTACCCATATAAGATAGTCCCTGGACTACCCATTTACGTTACATGACAACAGCACTATGGTAGATTGCTTTTATTGTACTAGTGCATTAGTTTCATTCTACAACCTCTAAGAAATAGATAATCACTGAGAAATGCGCACACCACAATATAGTTAATGCATAAATACAGATACTTTATTAATTTCAACAAACATATGCAAAATACATGTTATAAACACATCACAAGGGACATACTAAAACCAATTTAAATTGCTCACACAGAGCACAGCACAACCCTGGAGAGAGGCCATGAACCCCCTCTCACAGGTAAGTGACCCCGTCCAATATCACACTTACTATCCTCTAAAATGTTAGGTAAGGATGTCTAAAAGAAACCTGCCTCACATCAATATCCACAATAAATGTAATATAAAGATATCCCTATGGAAATGGAAGAGACAGAGATGGACATCCACACTGGTTGGTAAATTAAGGGCAGGATCACGCCAAAGCCCTGCGTGTTCCTTCGCCAAGCAAATTCCTCAGGGGTGTTGTGGTGTTAGTTTCATTCTAGTTATGTAGCTATCTTTAGGAACTCTGTATCATCCCTAGTTAGGCTTGCCCAGCTATTTCTCTAACTTCCATAGAATGGAAAGGAGTCTCCTCTGCTTACACTTTTCCGGTCTGCACAACAATGCTAAGATATGAGGTACAGGAAATCTTACTGTGACTGCTATCGTAACCAGCTCGAATAAGTAAAACTTGAATAAACTTTATAGTTACATAAAAAATAAAAATAAATCAGCAGGGAGAGTTGTTTTTTATGATACATTTCTCGATGGTAAAGGATGGATTTCGTGAATGGAAATATATAAGGTTGTTACTAGCAATAACTACTAATCATGACATTAAGTAAGAATACGTTTCTGGAACAAATTCTATACATTTAATTCAATGAACAGCCACACCTGCTTTTCAGGCCGATCAGGCACAGAATCGTTTTCCCGAGGCGGTTTATAAAAATACATTGTGAACATGTAATGTAATTCTATTGGCTTAACAAGGTTATCACTGCCTCAGAGACAGGCACTGCACTTACTTATGGAGAGGGAGCCCCAGCTAGCTCAAGCTGACTCCATGTCCCTTTCTTATTTACTCTCTACAAAAAAGAGTGGAAAGGAGCTGGTCCAAGCATAATTCGTGTCTAGTAATGAAAAAGAGCATAGTCCAAACAAGCATCTGGTCATCATAACAAAGACATTTTTTGGCATAAAGCAGCAGTAATAGGAGGGTCACAGTTTTATTTAACAAAATAAATAGTTAGATTTAAGGAATTTATCATCTCATACCACATTAGTCTTATAAAACCTAGCCCACTAAATGTTTCCTAAATTTTGCATATTTTGGAAAAAAAAAACAGCCAAGTATTTTGCAACACCCATAAACTACAAAGCAGCCCCCTGCCTTTATTTTTATATTTTTTTTGTTTTTTACCTTGATATTGTTCTGTATTTTCTGCCCAGTCTCAATCAGATTCACAGACTGGGAAGGGGGGTTACCCAGCAGGCGTGACATCATCTGAAGCCATGCAGGGGAGAAATTCCTCCCTCACTCTGCTACACACAGCCCAGACCAGTTCAGTGTGTGAGATGAGCTATCATTGGCTAAGGCTGCACACACCCCCTCAGCACACCAGACTGCATTTCCTGATTTTGGACTTATGCCAGACTAGAAGGAGTCCAAAGTTTGTGCAAGAGACGTGGGGGAAATGTGCTCTGGACAAGTAGGAAAACACCTAGTGTCAGCTTTTTTAAACAGTTCACATAATAAATTATGCAATGGACAGGGATGGCTTTGAGGAGGGATCCGGCTCAAACGGCGCTGACCGACCACGACAAGGTATGAAGTATAAAAGAGGATTTTATTGACCAAGATGCAACGCGTTTCACTGCACTTGCACAGCTTCCTCAGGCATGACAAAGGAGGTACAACAGCATGTTTATAAAGGTATGAATTAACCCCTTCTTTAACAAGGCAGGAACCAGACACAAGACAAAAGGAGAAATTAATCCCCTGTGTGTCTAAAGTTACCCACATTGAGAGTTGCCACGGGAAGTCATAAAATGCGAATCCCGTGGCAAATCACAATGTGCAGTTAACACGAGAATTAACACCAATATATGAAATTACAAAAATAAAATATAAAATGATTACAAAATTATTACAAAGCATACATGTATTTTTATAAAATATACATAAAAAATCATTATACAAAAAAATATATAAAAATTAAAATATATATATATATATATATATATATATATATATATATATACAATACATGCAGCAAAAACATGACAAATGTGTGTGTGTGTGTATATATATATATATATATATATATATATATATATATATATATACAATACTGTAAATAATCCCCGAACATTCTCTATTGATTCATTAAGCCCCTGGTGGGTCAATGTGGCAAGCTTAAAAATCCAATAGGATCCAAGGTGAATTAGTTTTTGATAACGGTTCGGAGTTGTTTCCGGGATATTTTCTAAAATGATAAGATGTAAATCATTAATGTCATTATTATGTACACTAGAAAAATGACGGTATACACTATGTAATAAAAAGTTGTTTTTAATAGTGGATCTGTGTTTGCACATCCTTGATCGCACAGTTTGAATAGTGCGACCCACGTATTGCAAACGAAAGCTACCGTACAGTACAACCGATTTTTCTACTCACATAATAAATTAGATACTGTGTTTTCTGCTTGCTCTTATCCAAAATATTTTTCATACATGCCATCCAGCATTTTTCACAGGATACAAAAAGTAAATCACCCAGTGTCAAAGTCCGCGTAACTCAGATATTATGGCATTATTTGAACATATTCACCTCGTCAGAGGACTCTTCTTTTCCAGCCATTCTATGTTGCCTGTACCGGTGGAATAAATCCGGGTAGCTCACAAGCCTGTGAACTCCATAAGTCAGGTTACCCGACTTGTGGAGTTCACAGGCTTGTGAGCTACCCGGATTTATTCCACCGGTACAGTCCTCTGACCAGGTGAATATGTTCCAATAATGCCATAATATCTGAGTTATGCGGACTTTCACACTGGGTGATTTATTTTTTGTATACTGTAAAAAAATGCTGGATGGCATGTATGACAAATATTTTGGATAAAAGCAAGCAGAAAATGCAATCTCATGGTGTGTATCTAATTTATTATGTGGACTGTTGCTTATTCTGGAGTGGTGGAGCCTTCAGATAGACACATGAGAGTGTGATTAATTCAGCAGTCTGATTGATATTACGTGTTGATGAGCTTTTTTAAACACAAATAAAACATAGGAAACTTCATTTTTTTAAATTTTTATTTACCATAAGGAGTGCAATAGCAAAAATTTGTTTTAATGAGAGTGCCCGTTTAAAATGTTCTGGGTAAAACCAATGCACTGTGTTTCATCTAGTGTAGGTGTTAAAGGGGTTATCCACCATAATATTATTTTAGTACGTTCCTGGCAGACAGTAAAGGACATGCTTAGGAAGGATCTGCGCTTGTCTTGGGGCTAAATGGCTATGTTGTGAGATTACCATAACACTGTGTCTAGCATTTTGTGAACTGATATTTCCTGTTTCAGTTTTCTTTTTTTGACTACAAATCCCATAATTCCATTTTCCTCCCTCCTACACATCAGCCACCCCACCCATTGAAACATAAATGAGCTTCATCCATTCAAAAGACCTGTGGTTTTCAATCATGGTGCCTACAGCTGTTGAATTAGTTGTAGATGGATCTCTCTCCCACAAAGCGATCATTCCACCCATTGAAGCAGACAGGCTCCCTGCCATCAGCTGACTAGTGAGTCAGGTCTCGGCTGCATTGCAACCTGGGAAAAATCTGAGACAACAGTCATTTTGTATGTTATTAAAAATAAATATTGGAGTGAAAATCACATAAGAATTGTGAGAAAACCATCACACACAGGTACAACTATACTAACTTTACAGCCCCTGTAGCATAGTCAAATAAAAAGAATTCCTGGAATACCCTTTTAAGGGGCAAGGAGATGGTGCTTAACTCAAGCATTCCAGAGCATCAAAGAGTTAATTTACATGGATTGCTTTAAATTACTTTCACTAGAACTCATGCAGCCTAAAAAGCCCCCATAACATTGCTAACCAGACATTACACCTCCATAATAGTTACAGTGACACAGTGTTCCCCATAACACTGGTCTAACCTTACTACTTATCCACTGAAAGAAGGGATCATGACATTAACTGACCCCTTAACTGTAGTACCCTACACAGCACCTCCCTTACTTTTTTGGGGTATATGTGGTACTGCAGCTATACGACTTTGACCTGGAGTACCAGACATGGCTGCACAGATAAATGGCACAGTGTTAGTTGCTGCAGCGAAATAGCCGCACTTCGCAGACTTGGTGCTCTGTGAAATAATGGTGTTCTGTATTCTCCCACTCAACAATATTTGATCACCTTTAGAGCATACATTTTTTAGATGTGTGTTCACATTTTGGCACCAAACTAGGTCTTTACCCACAGTTTAGGGAGTCACTAAAGGTATGTATCATCCACTTAATTTTATTTGCCAAAGTCCTTTAGAGAAATGTCAGGTTTTGGTGGTGTAGACATAACACCAGATGCACCATGTACGGCATTATAGTAAGAAGGAATGTTACTGGAACCATTTTTATCTGCTACACCCAATCTCTTAAGATTGAGTTCTGCAGTTATATTAGACAGAAATGGATACAGATGACTCTCTAGGTCTAGCAGTACATTATCTAAAACTTGGCCTAGAATGCTGGCTGGATAACAATAGGACAATATGCTGCTGTGACACTTTTTCATAATACAATGTCAGAGTCCATTGAATTTCTAATAAATGAAGATGCTGTTCCTCTAGTTGTAGCTACCAACTAAAGATATGGCAACATGGAATTGCCACTAGGTGGCTGAGTCCGGTATCCGTGCTGCCATGCAGTTTTACGGCAGATGTTTTAAATAAAAAAATTATTAATTGATAATTGCCATGTACTGCAGTGTGTCACTACAATGGTTTAAGCTAATATCCTAAGAAAATTGTCAGGTGTCTGAGAGTTGAAAGGGAATGCCCATGTTCCAACCTCTCTATCTAACAGATTTTTAAATTACTTCTATACAAAAATCTTAATTCTTCCAGTACTTATCAGTTGATGTATGCTCCACAGGAAGTTCTTTTCTTTTTTCAATTTCTTTTCTGTCTGAGCAAAGTGCTCTCTGCTGACACCTCTGTCCATGTAAGGAACTGTACAGAGCAGTTGGGATTTGGGGATTTGATTGTACTCTGGACAGTCCCTGACATGGACAGAGGTGTCAGCAGAGACCACTGTGTTCAGACAGAAAAGAAATTCAAAAAGAAAAGAACTTCCTGTGGAGCATACAGCAGCTGATAAGTACTGGAAGGATTAAGATTTGTAGGATTAAGATTTATATAGAAGTAATTTACAAATCTGTTTAACTTTCTGGCACTAGTTGATTAAAAAATAAAAATAAAAAATTCCACCGGAGTATCACTTTAATCCCCTTAACGACATCAGACGTAAATGTATGTCATGATGCGGTGGTACTTAACGCACCATGGCGTATATTTACGTCATAAACATGACCGTGAGTACTGGACCGGTGCCCGCATCATGCACGGCAAGTCCCGGCTGCTGTCAGCAGTCAGGGACCAGCCGGTAATGGCGATTAACCCCTCAGATGCCGTGATCAATACAGATCACGGCATCTGCAGCAGTGCGACACTTACCGCTGCGTTGCTGCAGGGATCTGATCATCTGTAGTCGTCTGCTCTTGTTTGAGATTTGCGCAGACCAGAGCAGAAGATCATAGATAACACTGATCTGTGCTCTGCCCTATGCATTGCACTGAACAATATTAGCAATCAAATGATTGCAATAAATCGTCCCTATTTCCCATTTTACCCCCAAAAAGTGTAAAAATAAATAAACAAATTTGGTATTGTGGCGTGCGTAAATGTCTGAACTATCAAAATATGTTAATTATCCCATATGGTTAACGGCATATACGTAAAAAAAAATTTGCTGCTTTTTAGTTACATTGTATTCCAAATTTTTTTTAATAAAAAGTGATTAAAAAGTAAAATATAAGCAAATGTGGCCTCGATAAAAAACCTCAGATCATGGGGCAAAAAATGTTAAATGTTAAAATAGTTTGAGATTTTTTAAAGCGATACAATTATAAAAGAGCATAACATGGGTATCATTTTAATTTTATTGACCCACAGAATAAAGAGAAATGTCATTTTTACCGTAAAGTGTACAGCGTGAAAACAAAACCTGTTTTTTTCTTTTCAATTTCCCCACATAAATAATATTATTTTGATTGCGCCGTACATGTTATGATAAAATAAGTGATTACAAAGTAAAATTGCTCACACAAAAAACAAGCCCTCATATGGGTCTGTGGATAAAAATATAAAAGAGTTATGATTTTTAGAAGGCGAGGAGGAAAAAACGAAAATGCTAAAATAAAATTGGCCTGGTCCTTAAGGCCAAAATGGACTTTGTCCTTAAGGGGTTAAGGAGGAAGTCCTGGAGAAATCCCTTTCATCCATATTCACACGGACAATACATTGCATTATAGGCATGGAGAAATAGTTTGATTCCTTTTGCAATGATAATAGTAACATTTTCCATATGATGAAACTTCCCTTTTGGATCAAGAGCTCCAAACTCATAAATAAAAGCCATGGATCTTTATATATGTGGAAAGTTTTTTTTCTGGTTTTCAGATCAAGAAATATTACATTAATTCATATTTAAAGGAAAACTGTCACATGTTTTGTCCCGCACTATCCACAGGGACCTGTGGATAGTGCGGGAGACGCTGAACAATTTGAGTCCTACCTTGCCCGGATCCGCTGCGCCGTTTGCCCGTTACAGGTCTTTTTCTGTGTATTAAAATTAGCACTTAACTGGCAAAGGCGGGGTTACTGCCTTCAACTGCCACTGTGTTGTAACCGCCTCCCTTCCCGCAGCACCGCTTGGCTAATGAATATTCATATATTGCCTTACTATGTTGTCTCATATCGGCCGAGTCCCGGACGCTACTGCGCATGTGCGGGATTTCTCACTACACCCGGAAGCGGTCTTCAGCGCTGCTTCATTCGTCCGGAGCAGCGCTGAAGTAAGGGTGTAGGCAGTTTGAGACTCGGCCGATATGAGACAACATAGTAAGGCAATATATGAATATTCATTAGCCGGGCGGTGCTGCGGGCAGGGCGGCGGTTACAACACAGTGGCAGTTGAAGGCAGTAACCCCGCCTTTGCCAGTTAAGTGCTAATTTTAATACACAGAAAAAGACCTGTAACGGGCAAACGGAGCAGCGGATCCGGGCAAGGTAGGGCTCAAATTGATCAGCGTCTCCTGCACTACCCACAGGTACCTGTGGATAGTGCGGGACAAAACATGTGACAGTTTTCCTTTAAAGCCACAGTCCTCAGGATTTCTTTCTTTTGTTCTCAACTGATGCAACAAAAATTAACAAAATGTTCATTTAACCGTAAATATATGATTAAAATGACAAATAAGGGAATAAAATAGAATATAGGGCAGTAAAAACGTTACTGTTATGAGCAATCTGTTACTGAACATATGTGCTATATTTTGAAACTCACTTTGCATTTGGAATGCTACACAAAGATGTCTATTAACGGTGCAGTATTCACAAACCTCCCATTCTCACTGCTGGAATACTGTGCAGAATTAAAATGTTGGCAGATATAAATGATACGACCACCCAGAGCGAAGCACACATTTATATAATGATTTTACAGTATTAGGATTTTATGTTCTAAATATATACTGTATACAAAATAGTGTCACAAAAATAAGCAGTGCAGCAGTATAATGTCTCGTGTATAATTTCTCCAATGGACACAGTGAATATATAGCACTATACGGGTGCAAAAAAATTCAGTAATAAAATATAGACATTAAAAGAGACATTATGCCCAAGCTGCCGCAACTAACATCATAAACTCTGACTTATCTCTGCCCCTCCACTGATACCGATGAAATTGCTCTTCCGCCCTCCTGAGTAGCAGTGTGATGTAACAGGCCTTTCACCGGCTGAGACATTGCATCATTTTTCATCAAAATAAAAGCTTCCAGTTAATATCTGTGTCCTTTTATTGAGGAGTATGTTACAGTACTATTGGTTTCCTATGTATTTTACATGTGACAGATTTGCTTTAAAGGGGTATTCCAATGGAAAACAATGTTTTTCAAATCAACTGGTGCCAGAGAGTTAAACAGATTTGTAAATTACTTATATAAAAAAAAAAGATCTTAATCCTTCCAGTACTTATCAGCTGCTGTATACTACTTTTCTGTCTGACCACAGTGCTCCCTGCTGACACCTCTGTCCATGTGAGGAACTGTCCAGGGTAGGAGAGGTTTGCTATGGGGATTTGATCCAACTCTGGACAGTTCCTGACATGGACAGAGGTGTCAGCAGAGAGCTCAGTGGTCAGACAGATAATAACTATACAACTTCCTCTGTAGTATACAGCAGCTGACTAATACTGAAAGGATTATGATTTTTTTTTATAGAAGTAATTTACAAATCTGTTTAACTTTCTGGAGCCAGTTGATATGAAAAAAAAATGTTTCTACAGGAGTACCCCTATAACCCCTTAACTACAATGGACGTAAATGTACGTCCTGGTTTGGCGGTACTTTGCCAGATCACTGTACAGATCACGGCATCAGCAGCAATGCGCATTATAAAATAGGTGATCGGATCGCCTGCAGCGCTGCTGCGGCGATCCGATTATCTGTAATGGCAGACGGAGGTCCCCTCACCTGCCTCCGTCCGTCTCCCGGCATCTCCTGCTCTGGTCTGAGATCAAGCAGACCAGAGCAGGAGATAGCCGATAACACTGATTAGTGCTATGTCCTATGCATACTGCTGAACAGTATTAGCAATCAACTGATTGCTATAGATAGTCATCTGTGGGGACATTAAAAGTGTAAAAAAAAAAGTTGGAAAATGTAAAAAAAAAAAAAAAGTAAAAAAAAAGTGAAAAATCCCCTCCCCCAGTAAAAATGAAAATTGTAAATTTTCCCATTTTACCCCCAAAAAGCATAACATTTTATTATATATATAAGCTATTTGACCGCCGGCGGAGACAAATTTGTGAGCTCACTATTTCATAGTTTCACATTTGCATCTATTACACCATAGCTGTATAGCTCTCCATGTTTTAACTGCATTTTCATGTTTCACCTATATCCTTGTGCTGGCAGTGGGCTGCTGCATTCTTCTGTTGCTGTATATCTAGCCTAGTAGCGTGCACCTGTAGGCCAGGTCCATATAATAGTTTGGTATCAACTAAAGTGCTGTCTGACTTATTCTTTGTCTGTATTGCACATACGGGGGAGTGGCTACCTCCATGTTGGCCTTGCACCCCACCCACCTCTATCAGGTGTGTATATAAGGTGTCTTGGATGTTCCAGATCCTGCCATGCTTACTGAACTGTTCACACAGAGGCATATTCACAGTGTAAGGTCCGTCCCAATGATGCCACCTTATCGCGGTGGGACGGTCCAAGCTATTTGACCGCCGGCGGAGACAAATTTGCGAGCTAAGCGCCTCACTATTTCATAGTTTCACATTTGCATCTATTACACCATAGCTGTATAGCTCTCCATGTTTTAACTGCATATTCATGTTGCACCTATATCCTTGTGCTGGCAGTGTGCTGCTGCATTCTTCTGTTGCTGTATATCTAGCCTAGTAGCGTGCACCTGTAGGCCAGGTCCATAAAATAGTTTGGTATCAACTAAAGTGCTGGCTGACTTATTCTTTGTCTATATATATGTATACACATATATATATATATATATATATATATATATATATATAAAGTCCAAATATGAACAGCACATCAAGAAAGATAGGTCGTTTTGGACAGGGTGCAAGCATACTTGGAGCCTCGGTCGCCGGTTCCTTAATCCACAAAGTACAAATAGATGCAGCACACCACAGCTTGAAAATCACGGTGCAAAATTTATTCCATAGTGTATTCCAATAGACAACGTTTCACCAGCCTCACGCTGGCTTTTTCAACTTGAAAAAGCCAGCGTGAGGCTGGTGAAACGTTGTCTATTGGAATACACTATGGAATAAATTTTGCACCGTGATTTTCAAGCTGTGGTGTGCTGCATCTATTTGTACTTTATATATATATATATATATATATATATATATATTTGGAATTGCCGCGTGCCTAAATGTCCAAATTATCAAAATATAATGTTAATGATCCCATATGGTGAACGGCGTAAACGTAAACATTTTTTTAAAAGTCCGAAAATGCTGCTTTCTTGTCACATTTTATTCAAATTTTTTTAATAAAAATTACATAAAAGTTTTATATATGCAAATTTGGTATCAATAAAAAGTACAGATGACGGCGCAAAAAATGAGCCCTCATACCGCCCTATATATGGAAAAATAGGTATCATTTTAATCGTATTGACCCACAGAATAAAGAATACATGTCATTTTTACTGTAAATTATACAGTGTGAAAAACAAAGCCCTCCAAAATGTGCAAAATTGTGGTTTTCATTAAAATTTCATGTCTAAAAAAATTTTTGGGGTTTGCCGTACATGGGTTCGCTGTACCTTTTATGGTAAAAGGAGAGTTTTCATTACAAAGTACAATTGGTCCCGCAAAAAACAAGCCCTTATATGGGTCTGTAGATGGAAATATAGAAGAGTTATGGATTTTAGAAGTCGAGGAGGAAAAAACGAAAAATAAAATTGGCCTGGTCCTTAAGGTGAAAATGGGCTTGGTCCTTAAGGGGTTAAGGGCATATTCCTATCTTAGATATCTTAGAGGGCTCATGAATTCAAGTTTGCTGATGGAATGTGACCAACAGGTGCCATAAATATCCTTATCATCGGAGGACTGGTAGCCACAGCAGTGCTTGGTACTTTTTTAACAGGGACTGATTTCAACAGGGAGAGCCACATACAACAGTCTACTTTTATTCAGGTCACTAGAAAAGTTTATACAGCCAGATATTGGTCAGACCCTCTAAGACTACATTCGCACACCGTTTGTTTTAGTCCTGATGTTACAGCACAAAGAAACAGCAGAAACTGCAGATGTATGTTAAGCCATTTTTTACATTCTTTCCCAATATACTTGGGCCATAGTTTTGGTAGTTTTGTTTTTGTTTATTTTGGCTGAAACAAAAGCTAAAGCCACAAAAATAGCTGTTTGCGACTGGGACAAATTTAGGATCTTTACAGCTCAACATTTCTACCAAATTAGAAATGTAGCGCACTGTAGGGGACGCTACAAGAAAGTCAGTCAGCCAGTGCATGCACTTCAGTAATACAGGCGTTTTACCGATTAATGTTTATTCTGATTGCTCGTTTCTTCCAGCCATTGACACATAATGCAGATCTGGACTGTCCTTAGCATTGAATGTGAAGTATGGTTTCAAGTTACCATGGTCCAGAAAATACATATATGTTGAAAGTATTATAACCTGAGGCTATTGTAAGTTAATGGGGTACTCCACCCCTAGACATCTTATCTCCTATCTCCAGCCTGGCACCCTGGCTTTATGATCATTTGTGTTCAGAACACTGGTTTCGAGCGGCCACGGTCGCGATGTCACACCCCCTCCATTCATGTCTATGGTGTGGTCGCTTGTAATCCGGCATGGAGTGGAGTTTGCTCTTTGCAGCGGATTACTGTGGTGCCAGAGATTGGGGAGGGGGGTTTACAGGGCAGGCCCTACCATGGGACCAGGTGGAACCATTGGTCCCAGGCGGCACTTTTCAAGGGTGGCACTTTGCTGCGTAAGATTTTTTTTATTTCCCCCAAAAATGGGTCCCACGGGATCCATGGTATGGCCAGTCCTGCATCGGGTCCCCACCCCCGCCGCTCACCATTCGAAATGGCTGGGCCGCAGCGGCTGCTGAACACGCAGCGCTGCGGCCTCTTAAAATTAGTGAGCGCACCTCACCGGCGCAAAGAAGAAGAAGAGCTGCCTGCCTGCAGCAGAGGGAGGGTTAATAAATTGGCACGGGGGGAGGTGGGGGTTAATGAATTGGCACAGGGGGAGGTGGGGGGTTAATGAATTGGCACAGGGGGGAGGTGGGGGTTAATGAATTGGCATAGAGGGGGGTTAATGAATTGGCACTGGGGGAAGGGGGGGATAATGAAATAGCACAGGGGATGAGAGGAGGGGGGCAATGAAACGGCACAGGGAGGGGAGAAGTTAATGAAATAGCTGAGGAGAGGGGGAGGTTATTAAAATGGCACAGGGGTATAGGGGGTAATTAAAATGGCACAGCACAGGGGATCAGAGGGGAGGTAATTAAAATTACACAACACAGGGGGATCAGAGGGGGGTAATTAAAATGGCACAGGGGTGTGGGAATTGAAATGGTACAGAAGGGGGGGATTGGGAATTTAAATGACAAAGGGGGGATCAGCAATATAGAGCACTGGAAAAATGCAGAGTCTAACATGTTTGTCCCGGAGATGCTGAAGAGATGAAGTTTTAACTGGAAGAAGACATCATGGCGGTTTGAGCAGGATGGAGAAGAAAAGGAAAGAGGACACCGCTGATCAGAAAAGATGTAATTGTGAGTTCCTAAATTAAATTGTAATCACATATATGGTATACAGATCTGTATATAACAGGTATATACCTCTAAATGGTCTTGTGTATAATCACTTATATGGTATACAGAACCTGTGTACAGCTGGTATTTACCAATATATGGTCCTGTATATAATCACTTATATGGTAAACATATCCTGTATATACCACTATATGGTCACTGTATTGTGGGGGGTGGGGTGAGGTAGTTGGGGGAATCTTGGTCTGTGTATAGTGGATTTTATTTAATAACAGTATAGTGAAATTATCCAGTCACTAGTCCTTGTCTGGTGGTATTATGTGTCCCTTATATAGGTATATTATTGGTAATATTTATCTCGGTTTACCGGTATTATTGGTATTGTTGGTATCAGTATGCCCGATCTGGTCAGGTTACAATAATGTAAGGAAATATTTGCTCCTTGTTTAGTGGTATCAATTGGTACTTGCATGACTTGCTATTTAGGTATTTAGGTATGCACTATTATGTGTAAAAAAAACTGTCATACATATGTTAACTATATAAATATATATACATGCACGTGTGTTTGTGCTTTTTTTTTGGGGGGGGGGGGGGGGGGGAAGGGGGGCAGCATTTCATTCTTGGACCCAGGCAGCACAATGTCTTGGGCCAGCACTGGGGGTATAGATAGGGGTGGGGGATAAGATGTCTTGGACGAAGGGACCACTGTATTTGCAAAGATGTCTAAATATAAAGTCCGGGATTAAGAAAATGCATTTAGGTGTATTTTATTATGATATTCCAAAATATAATTAGATATAATTCTAAAATGATTGGGCCAAACACGCAGAAATTAGCACTTTGGTGGCAGATGTGCTGAGATATATCCATATATTGCCTAGCTGCTTATCTTCTCTGTAGTATATAGTCCATAGACTTGTGTTAGATTCTTTTTTGTGACATTTCTTTCTGAAGTTGGAAGTGCACAGCTTTGTAGCAATACAAGACACGGATAATTCCTCTGCTAGTCATTTCATAATACTTGCCTTCATGATTTATAACAGAAGCAATATGCCTCTTGGAAGGTCTGGAAGAAGGGCATTCAGAATGGAGCTTTTAATGAAATAGATTCTCTCTAATCTGCCAATTTCCTGCAATCCTGGTTTCAAGCTGTAGTGAAATAAACAAAGACATAACTGTATAAAAATGAATTACAGTGAACATCGATCGAGGATTCATAGAATGATCTCAGTCAGATAAAACACAAAATAACCTTGGATGGATAATCCTGCTGGTGAAATCAATATAAATGTAATGACAACTGCATTAAAGTGCCATATATTTGTCCATTATGTGTTTGATGGTCTGTACTATATAATAAACAAACAAAACATTACCTTGTGGCAAGGAAATAACAGTACAACAGGAAGTGTCATGCAATACACATATCATTTGTAGCATATATTGTCTATACTGGCTGCTCTACCAGTTGGGTCGTTCCCCCTGTGGGCACTGGTGTTGGGGGCGGTGGTGGTCGCCACTCAGTGCTGCACAATCTCATGCTAGGGATGCTAGGGTCCAACTTCTTACAGGTGGCCGTGACGTGGCTGGTGGACTTGCACTTCATGATCATAAAGTACACTAACCTGCCAGTTTAAGGTTGCATTCACATCTCATTTTGTACATACGGGTGCCGGATCCGGCTGGGGGAGGGGAAAACCGGGCGCTCCCGTACCCCAGCCGGATCAGCCTGTAACTCCATTGACTTTAATGAGCTGACCCGAGTCAAACGGTGACTCCGGTCGGCTCAGTTTTGACCCGTATGCGGTTTTGGACCGGAGCTAAAACCGTAGTATACTACGGTTTGAGGTCCGGTCAGGAAACCGCATACAGGTCAAAACAGAGCCTACTGGAGTCACCGTTTGACTCCGGTCAGCTACGGGCGGCTCATTAAAGTAAATGAACTTACAGGCTGATCTGGCTGGGGTACGGGAGCGCCCGGTTTTCCCCTCCCCCAGCCAGATCCGGCATCCGTATGTACAAAACGAGATGTGAATGCAACCTAATAAATGTTGCTGAGAAGCATTAGATCAA
The DNA here is from genome assembly GCF_029499605.1 of Hyla sarda. Taxonomy (NCBI): domain Eukaryota; kingdom Metazoa; phylum Chordata; class Amphibia; order Anura; family Hylidae; genus Hyla; species Hyla sarda. Next base: position 245,214,872 of record NC_079190.1, read on the forward strand.
GGTGCATGTTGTGGATGTGTGACCATGTCTGTTTGTTCTCATGTTGAATTCACATTGTGTTTTCTATCTCCTCTCTTTTCTTTTTTTTTATCTGCTTGGTCTGCACTCTGCCCCTCCCCCTCTTCCCAGGCCTATATAATTGACAGGAAGCTGCATTAGGGCCCTATGCCTCCTACCATTCTCATACTGTGAGCACATGGTGAGTGAGATTTTTACATCTGTCCCCCCCGATGCAGTGCCATTTGGCGGGTGGAGGTTGCATTTTATAACCTTTTATATGGATCTATCAATAAAATGTTTGTCCAGGACTGTTCAATTGTGTATCCAATTTGTCTTATGATTTGGTCCTGTGTTCTTTGTCTTTTTTTAGCTTGTTTGTTAAATCTTAGTTATTGTTAGTCCTCGGGATATCTGAGTAATAAGAGCCATTGTTGGGACCCAGTAAAGATGGCCGCTATTGGTGAAGCCAAGTTCTGCAGCATAGTGACCAGCCAGCATTGTTGCACTTCACATATCCACTGTACATGTGCATCAGATGTGGACAAGGGGTTGAGACTAGTAATTTTGTCAGCCTCTGTAAATGCTCCTGGTTCATTATTAAACTATGAATAGGATATATGTATTTCCACCATTAATAACCATAGTCATGAACAATTGTAGGCAAAGTCTAAGTTAACAAAGGACTCCTATCTAAGCAGTCTCAACAATTCCACTGACATATGTTTAGTCAGGTCCACTCTTCTCGCCATAACCTTTATTCACAACGTACATTTCTCATGCATCTGGGAAATCTGGATAATTTCATGTAAATTATTATGCCAGGCTAATTACACCCATAATGATCATATTGAAGAATTGCAACAGCTGCCCTTGAATGGGTTTTCTGGCTCAGGCATGAAGAACATAATTAGGATAATGTCTATAGTTTTTGAATGAACCAAAGACCAAAAAAGTGTGTTGTTCAGTCTAGGGTTCTTACTTGTGGGGGGATGAGGCCTGTTTTTGTGTGACAATTTATTTAAGAGGGCTGGAAAACTAATAACTATTTTACATCAAGAAGAATCAGTGTCTTATGGATTATTTCAGTCCATTTGAAAAATAAACAAAATGTTTTATACTATAAAAATTACTTTTTAAATGTGGGTTATTCCAAGATTTTTTTTAATTTTTTTTATCACAAGTTGAAAAGGTGAAGAGTGTGCAGAGAAAGACAGGAGCCTCGTGGCTGGAGGGGGGAAGTTCATGGCAGCCCAGGGCGGATAGAAAAGATGGAAAGAGGAACAGAGAAACTGTACTATAATCACAGATATGATCTCATGTTGACTGATGTAACTTTACTGCAATGACTTCTCTGCAGACCACTTGCACAAAACTGGTTGCTTTTATCTGTTTCACCAGGCCAAAAATCAGGATAAAGGCTTTGGGCAATCCCTCTCCCTCAGTGTTGACCCTAACTATATGGTCACAGTATGGGTGTAAAATCCGTCTCGTTATAGTATCTTTTATTTAATAGCAGTAGAGTGGTATTATTAAGTCATTATGTGGTCGTAATATGTGGAATAGTATTTTTCGGTATTTTTTTTTTTTTTTTTATTATTGGTAATACTGTTCATAGTAATATGTACTATGATAATATGTGCTCCTTATAGAGCGTTATTGTTTGGTTATTTTATTATTGTATTATTTAGAGGTATATTATTACACATAGAATTTTTTTTATAGCTATGTTAATTTATACACATATTTTACTGGGGGAAAGGGGATATCCTAGGTCCCTAGCAATGCTGAGGGTCCTAAGTCCAAAAACTGTCCATGAAACTCTAGTTACGTACCTTTTTCCATTAAATGGAATTGATCCTTTTAAGAACAATAAACATAATATGGATGATAAACAATCATTAACTGATAATTATCTGCCCTTTCATTTGCGAGATCCATTCTGTTTACTATTTAGGCCCTGGTTGTATTACAGCACCCACTGACATTAATGGGCTCACCTCTAGTTCTGAATGCCTTAGATTGCATACAGAAGGTTTTACAAATGTATATATTTGTATTAACCCCTTCCCGCTATGGGACGTATGCATATGTCCCAGCATCCGACACGTTCGCACAATGGGACGTATGCATAGGTCCTAGCGATCTCCTGCACTGCCGTGGGCAGCGCAGGAGATTGGCAGCGGGACCCGGCTGTCAATCACAGCCAGAGTCCTGCCGCAGCTGCCGGGGCCTCAATTGTGCCGATCCCGGGAGCATTAACCCTATAGATACTGTGATCAATCCTGATCACGGCATCTATGGTGTTGACAGGGGTAGCGCTCTCCCCTGTTCACCAGCGGCGGTGCCGTGATACGATCATTGGTTGCTATGGCAGCAGGAGGTCAGATCATGACCTCCTGTCTGCCTGCTACGGAAGCCTGTGAGATCCAGCCACAGGCTGGATCGCACAGGCTGTACTTTGTGCAGCTCATCAGGTCATACTGTGCTGCGGTACAAATGTATTGCAGCATAGTATAACCTGTAAAAAGTGTAAAAAATAAAATAAAAAGTTCTTCAATAAAAGTATGAAGTGTAAAATTGTTTTTAAAATGCCCCTTTCCCAATAAAAGCCCTGTATTATCACCAAAAAAAGATCAAAAACACAAATCATATACATAATAGGTATTGCCACGACTGTAATGACGTGTACTATAAAACTATAATGTAAATTATCCTGTACGCTGAACCCCGTAAAAAAAAAACACAAAAAAGCGCAAAATTTGCCAATTTTGGTTCAAATAGCAGAATTTAAAAGATCAAAAGGTAGCATGTATCGCAAAAATTATACAAATGAAAAGTACAGCTCATCCCGCAAAAAATAAGCCCATACTCAATGGCATCAGAGGAAAAATAAAAAAGTTACGGCTGTTGGAAAATGAATGGCAGAAAAAGAATTTTGCTCAGAAAAGGAAAAAGAACATAGAAAGCTATATAAAATGGGTATCGCCGTAATCGTACTGACCCACAGAATAAATATAACATCACTTTAACTGCACAGCGTACACCATAAAAAAATTAAAAATAAAAAATGGCAGAAATTTTCCAGTTTTTCACAATATTTTGGAGTTTTTCACAAAAATTTCTGCATGTGTCAACAAAAAAGCACCACCTACCGTATATAAAGTACAATATGTCATGAAAAAAGGATATCAGAATCGCTCCACTCAGAAAAAGCATTCTAAAGTTATTACCATTTAAAGGGACACATGTCAAAGTTTTTTGTTTTTTTTTAAAGAGCCTGGTCATTAATCCCTTAAGGACCCAGCCAATTTTCACTGTAGGACCCGGCCATTTTTTGAACATCTGACCACTTTCACTTTAAGCATTAATAACTCTGGGATGTTTTTACCTTTCATTCTGATTCCGAGAATGTTTTTTCGTGACATATTCTACTCTATGTTAGTGGTAAAATTTTGTCGATACTTGCATCGTTTCTTGGTGAAAAATTCCAAAATTTTATGAAAAAATTGAAAATTTTGCATTTTTTTACTTTGAAGCTCTCTGCATACAAGGAAAATGAATATTCCAAATAAATTATATATTGATTCACATATACAACATTTCTACTTTATGATTGCATCATAAAGTTGACATGTTTTTACTTTTGGAAGACATCAGAGGCCTTCAAAGTATAGCAGCAATTTTCAAAATGTTCACAAAATTTTCAAAATCGAAAATTTTCAGGGACCAGTTCTGTTTTGAAGTGGATGACCCCATTATAAAAACTGCACCCCTCAAAGTATTCAAAATGACATTCAAAATGTTTGCTAACCCTTTTGGTGTTTCACAGGAATAGCAGCAGATTGAAGGAGAAAATTCAAAATCTTCATTTTTTACACTCGCATGTAAAAGGAGAGAAATCTTCCTAAAATGTGTAACCCAATTTCTCTCGAGTAAGGAAATACCTCATATGTGTATGTCAAGTGTTCGGTGGGCGCAGTAGAGGGCTCAGAAGGGAAGGAGCGACAGTGGGATTTTGATATTGGAGAGTGAGTTTTTCTGAAATGGTTTTTGTGGGGCATGTCGCATTTAGGAAGCCCCTATGGTGCCAGAACAGCAAAAAAACAAACACATGGCATACTATTTTGGTAACTACACACCTCAAGGAACGCAACAAGGGGTACAGTGAGCCTTAACACCCCATAGGTGTTTCACAACTTTTTGTTAAAGTTGGATGTGTAAATGATTTTTTTAGTTTAATGCTAGGGATAATAGGACAAAATGCCCCCCAAAATTTGTAACCCCAACTCTTCTGAGTATGGAAATACCCCATGTGTGGACTTCATGTGCTCTGCTGGCGCACTACAATGCTCAGAAGAGAAGGAGTCACATTTGGCTTTTGAAAAGCGAATTTTGCTGAAATGGTTTTTGGAGGGCATGTCGCATTTAGGAAGCCCCTATGGTGCCAGGACAGCAAAAAAAAAAAAATAAAACACATGGCATAATATTTTGGAAACTACACCCCTCAAGGAACGCAACAATGCTGGTGCACTACAATGCTCAGAAGAGGAGGAGCGCCATTGATCTTTTGGAGACAGAATTTGGTTGGATTAGAAGTCGGGGGCCATGTGCATTTACAAAGCCCCCCGTGGTGCCAGAACAGTGGAACCCCCCACAAGTGACCCCATTTTGGAAACTACACCCCTCACAGAATTTAATAAGGGGTGCAGTGAGTGTTTACACCCCACTGGCGTTTGACAGATCTTTGGAACAGTGGGCTGTGCAAATGAAAAATTAAATTTTTCATTTTCACGGACCACTGTTCCAAAAATCTGTCAGACACCTGTGGGGCATAAATATTCATTGTACCCCTTATTACATTACGTGAGGGGTGTAGTTTCCAAAATGGGGTCACATGTGGGGGGGTACATTGTTCTGGCACTATGGGGGCTTTGTAAACACATATGGCCTTCAATTCCGGACAAATTTTCTCTTAAAAATCCAAATGGTGCTCCTTCTCTTCTGAGCATTGTAGTGCGCCAGCAGAGCACTTTACATCCGCATATGGGGTATGTTCTTACTCAGAAGAAATGGGGTTACAAATTTTTGGGGGATTTTTTCCTATTTTTCCGTGTGAAAATGAAAAATTTAGGGTAACACCAGCATTTTAGTGAATTTTTTTTTTCATTTTTCCATCCAACTTTGAAGAATTTTCATTAAATAGCTGTGGGGTGTTCAGGCTCACTATTCCCCTTGTTACATTCCGTGAGGGGGGGAAGTTTCCAAAATGGGGTCACATGTGGTTATTTCTTTTTTTGCGTTTATGGCAGAACCACTGTAAAATCAGCCACCCCTGTTCAAATTACCAATTTAGGCTTCAAATGTACATGGTGCGCTCTCACTCCTGAGCCATGTTGTGCACCCGCAGAGCATTTTACACCCACATATGGGGTATTTCCGTACTCAGGAGAAATTGCGTTACAAATTTTGGGGGTCTTTTTTTCCTTTTAACACTTGTGAAAATAAAAAGTATGGGGCAACACCAGCATGTCAGTGTAATTTTTTTTATTTTTTTACACTAACAGGCTGGTGTAGCCCCCTACTTTTCCTTTTCATAAGGGGTAAAAGGAGAAAAAGCCCCCCAAAATTTGTAGTGCAATTTCTCCCGAGTACGGAGATACCCCATATGTGGCCCTAAACTGTTTCCTTGAAATACGACAGGGCTCCGAAGTGAGAGAGCGCCATGCGCATTTGAGGACTAAATTAGGGGTTGCATAGGGGTGGACATAGAGGTATTCTACACCAGTGAGTCCCAAACAGGGTGCCTCCAGCTGTTGCTAAACTCCCAGCATGCCGGGACAGTCAGTGGCTGTCCGGAAATGCTGGGAGTTGTTGTTTTGCAACAGCTGGAGGCTCCGTTTTGGAAACACTGCTGTACAATAAGTTTTTCATTTTTATTGGGGGGACAGTGTAAGGTGGTGTATATGTATTGTTTTCCTCTTTATTTTGTGTTAGTGTAGTGTAGTGTTTTTAGGGTACATTCGCACTGGCGGAGGTTTACAGTGAGCTTCCCGCTAGAAATTTGTGCTGCGGCAAAAAAATTGCTGCAACTCATACTTGAAGCAGGAAACTTACTGTAAACCTGCCTGTGTGAATGCACCCTGTACGTTCACATGGGGGGGAGGGACAAACATCGCCTGTTTAACCTGTTCAGGACCCATGACGTATGCATACGTCTTCACACCCTGGGTCTTAAGGACCCATGACGTATGCATACGTCATGGCGTTTTCCGGTCTCTGCCGCTCGCCGGGCAGAGATCGGAACTGGATGCCTGCTGAAATCCTTCAGCAGGCATCCAGGGCAAACGCCGAGGGGGGCCATGTAGGCCTCCCATGTCGGCGATCGCCGCAAATCGCAAGGGAAATCGCCCTTGCGATCTGCGGCGATACCGGGCTGATCGGGTCTCTGGGACCCGACCGCCCGGTAATTTCACATGATCCCGGCTGTCACAGACAGCCAGGACCATGCTGGAGTATCGGAGCGAGGTGGCAAGCCGGCCACCTCCTCCGATCCCCTGCGATCTGTCGGTTAGTTAACCGACCAATCGCAGGAGGGGGGGCGGTTACTTCCTCCCGTCCTGCCCGGCCCCTGAAAGTCCGGAGAGGACGGGAGGAAGACCGGAGGACGCGGCGGGGGACGGGGGAGTGCTGGGGACCGGCCCCGGTACTTACCTTGTCCCTGAAGACCCGGATCCAGACGATGAAGACGGCGGCAGCGGCGACAGGTGAGTCGATCTTCAGCCGCGGTCGGGCCCTTTACAGCAATGCACGTCGCCGTAAAGCGACATGCATTGCTGTAATAGGACCCTGTAAACTACAACTCCCAGCATGCCCAGACAGCCCTTGGCGTCTGGGCATGCTGGGAGTTGCAGTTTTGCAACATCTGGAGGTCCACAGTTTGGAGACCACTGTGCCCTTCCAGATGTTGCAAAACTACACATCCTCAGCATGCCCTTACTGTCCAGGCATGCTGGGAGTTGTAGTGCTGTAACATCTGGCCCTTCAGATGTTGCAGAACTACAACTCCCAGCATGCCTGGACAGTTTTGGCATACTGGGAGTTGTAGTTTTGCAACATCTGGAAGGGCACAGATTGGGAACCACTGTATTAGTGGTCTGCAAACTGTAGTCCCCCAGATGTTGCAAAACTACAACTCCAAGCATGCTGGGAGTTGTAGTTCGGCAACATCTGGCTCTAAAGATGTTGCCGAACTACTACTCCCAGCATGCCTGAGAATGTTTGGGAGTTGTGGTTTTGCAACAGCTGGAGGCACACTGGTTGGGAAACATTGTTTCCTAACTCAGTGTTTCCCAACCCGTGTGCCTCCAGCTGTTGCAAAACCACAACTCCCAAACATTCTCAGGCATGCTGGGAGTAGTAGTTTTGCAACAGCTGGAGGCCCCCCCCCCTGTGAATGTACAGGGTACACTCACATGGGCAGGGGGCTTACAGTGAGTATCAGGCTGCAAGTTTGCGATGCAGCAAATTTTGCGCGGCAGCTCAAACTCGCTGTAATCCCCCGCCCGTGTGACTGTACCCTAAAAACACTACACACCACTACACTAACACAAAATAAAATAAAAAGTAAAAAACACTACATATACACATACCCCTACACAGCCCCCCTCCCCTCCCCAATAAAAATGAAAAACGCCTGGTACGCCACGGTTTCCAAAATGGAGCCTCCAGCTGTTGCAAAACAACAACTCCCAGTATTGCCAGACAGCCGTTGACTGTCCAGGCATGCTGGGAGTTTTGCAACAGCTGGAGGCACCCTGTTTGGGAATCGCTGGCGTAGAATACCCCTATGTCCACCCCTATGCAAATCCCTAATTCAGGCCTCAAATGCGCATGGCGCTCTCACTTTGGAGCCCTGTGGTATTTCAAGGCAACAGAGTAGGGCCACATATGGGGTATCGCCGTACTCGGGAGAAATTGACTAACAAATCTTGGGGGTCTTTTTCTCCTTTCACCCCTTATGAAAAGGTGAAGTTGGGGTCTACACCAGCATGTTAGTGTAAAAAAATAAACTTTTTACACTAACATGCTGGTGTTGCCCTATACTTTTCATTTTGACAAGAGGTAAAGGGGAAAAAAGCGCCACAAAATTTGTAACACAATTTCTCCCGAGTACGGAGATACCCCATATGTGGGCGTAAAGTGTTCTGGGGGCGCACAACAAGGCCCAGAAGGGAGAGTGCACCATGTACATTTGAGGTGATTTGCACAGGGGTGGCTGATTGTTACAGCGGTTTTGACAAACGCAAAAAAAAAAAAACCCCACATGTGACCCCATTTCGGAAACTACACCCCTCACGGAATGTAATGAGGGGTGCAGTGAGAATTTACCCCCCACAGGTGTCTGACAGATCTTTGGAACAGTGGGCTGTGCAAATTAAAAATGTTGTACAGCCCACTGTTCCAAAGATATGACAGACACCAGTGGGGGGTAAATGCTCATTTTATGCCTTGTTACGTTCCTCAAGGGGTCTAGTTTCCAAAATGGTATGCCATGTGGGGGTTATTTTGCTGTCCTGGCACCATATGGGCTTCCTAAATGCGACATGCCCCCCGAGCAAAATTTGCTCTCAAAAAGCCAAATATGACTCCTTCTCTTCTGAGCATTGTAGTTCACCCATAGTACACCTCAGGTCAACTTATGGGGTACCTTCATACTCAGAAGAGATGTGGTTACAAATTTTGGGGGGTATTTTCTGCTATTAACCCTTGCAAAAATGTGAAATTTGGGGGGAAACACACATTTTAGTGATTTTTTTTAATTTTTTTTTTACGTATGCAAAAGTCGTGAAACCCCTGTGGGGTATTAAGGCTCACTTTATTTCTTGTTACGTTCCACAAGGGGTCTAGTTTCCAAAATGGTATGCCATGTGTTTTTTTTTTGCTGTCCTGGCACCATAGGGGCTTCCTAAATGCGACATGCCCCCGAGCAAAATTTGCTCTCAAAAAGCCAAATATGACTCCTTCTCTTCTGAGCATTGTAGTTCACCCATAGTACACCTCAGGTCAACTTATGGGGTACCTTCATACTCAGAAGAGATGGGGTTACAATGTTTGGGGGGTATTTTCTGCTATTAACCCTTGCAAAAATGTGAAATTTGGGGGGAATCACACATTTTAGTGAAATTTTATTTTTATTTTTTTACATATGCAAAAGTCGTGAAACCCCTGTGGGGTATTAAGGCTCACTTTATTCCTTGTTACGTACCTCAAGGGGTCTAGTTTCCAAAATGGTATGCCATGTGGGGGATTTTTGCTGTTCTGGCACCATAGGGGCTTCCTAAATGCAACATGCCTCCCAAAAACCATTTCAAAAAAACGTACTCTCCAAAATCCCCTTGTCGCTCCTTCGCTTCTGAGCCCTCTACTGCGCCCACCGAACACTTTACATAGACATATGAGGTATGTGCTTACTCGAGAGAAATTGGGCTACAAATATAAGTATACATTTTCTCCTTTTTCCCCTTGTAAAAATTCAAAAATTGGGTCTACAAGAACATGCGAGTGTAAAAAATGGAGATTGTGAATTTTCTCCTTCACTTTGCTGTTATTCCTGTGAAACACCTAAAGGGTTAAAACGCGGACTGAATGTCATTTTGAATACTCTGGGTGGTGCAGTTTTTATAATGGGGTCATTTGTGGGGTATTTCTAATATGAAGACCCTTCAAATCCACTTCAAACCTGAACTGGTCCATGAAAAATTGTGAGTTTGGAAATTTTGTGAAAAATTGGAAAATTGCTGCTGAACTTTGAAGCCCTCTGGTGACTTCCAAAAGTAAAAACACGTAAATTTTATGATGCAAACATAAAATAGACATATTGTATATGTGAATAAAAAAAAAATTATTTGGAATATCCATTTTCCTTACAAGCAGAGAGCTTCAAAGTTAAAAAAATGCAAAATTTTCAAATTTTTCATAAAATGTTGGGATTTTTCACCAAGAAAGGATGCAAGATACCACAAAATTTTACCACTATGTTAAAGTAGAATATGTCACGAAAAAACAATCTCGGAATCAGAATGATAACTAAAAGCATTCCAGAGTTATTAATGTTTAAAGTGACAGTGGTCAGAATTGCAAAAAATGGCCGGGTCCTGAGGTGTAAAATGTCTGGGTCCTTAAAGGGTTAAAACTACAACTCTCAGCATGTACTGATAGACCGTGCATGCTGGGAGTTGTAGTTTTGCCACTGCTGGAGGCACACTGGTTGGAAAACCTTCAGTTAGGTTCTGTTACCTAACTCAGTATTTTCCAACCAGTGTGCCTCCAGCTGTTGCAAAACTACAACTCCCAGCATGTACTGATGCTGGGAGATGTAGTTATGCAATAGCTGGAGGTACGCAACTACAACTCCCAGCATGCCGAGACAGCTGTTTGGGCATGCTGGGATTTGCAGTTTTGCGACATCTGGGGGGCTACAGTTAGAGACCAGTGCACAGTGATCTCCAAACTGTGGACCTCCAGATGTTGCAAAACTACAAATCCTAGCATGCACAGACAGCAAACTGCTGTGTGGGCATGCTAGAAGTTGTAGTTTTGCAAGATCTAGAGGGCAGTATAGAGATCACTGTGCAGTGGTCTCTAAACTGTAGACCTCCAGCTGTTGCAAAACTGCAAGTACCAGCATGCCCAAACAGCTGTCTGCAACTTACCGGCTTCCGTCGGATCCAGGGAGCCGTCCTCTTCTGCCACACGACATCACCGCCCGCGCCGATCACCGCCGCCGATCCCGTCCCACAGCCTCCACCGACGGGTAAGTGGATCTTCGGCGCCGGTCCTCCGTCGTTTCCCCGTCCTGCCCCGCCTATTGTGGGTGGGCAGAACGGGGAAAACAAAAGTTAACCCCCCCCCCCCGCCCCCGATCTGCTATTGGTGGTCGCGTCTAGATCACCAATAGCAGGGATAGGAGGGGTGTCACCCCTGCCACCTCACTACTATCCCTTTAGAGGGATCGTGGGTGTCTTAGACAACCGCGATCCCCCTTATATTCCGGGTCACCGGGTCACCATAGACCCGTATGACCCGGAATCGGCGCAAATCGCAAGTGTGAATTCACTTGCGATTTGCGCCTATCGCCGACATGGGGGGGTCTCATGACCCCCCTGGGCATTTGCGCGGGGTGCCTGCTGATCAATATCAGCAGTCACCCTGGTCCGGTCCCTGCCCGGCACGCGGCAGGGACCGAAATTCCCACGGGCGTACAGGTACACCCTGGGTCCTTAAGACCCAGGTACACAGGGCGTATCCATACGCCCTGGGTCCTGTATGGGTTAAGGTAAAAAATGGGTCCGTCCTTAAGGGGTTAATGTGCATAAAGAGGCCAAGAAAAGATGGAAAAATCTCCAAACAGCATCAAATTACAGATTAGACATTCTTATAATGTGTAAACATCATTTACACTTTCAAAATAACAGAAAACAAAAAAATGGCGTCTGCAAAACTTTGGGCACCCTGCAGTATTTATAGCATGCACTGCCCCCTTTGCAAAGCTGAGACCTGCCAGCGTCATGGATTGTTCTATATCATCATCTGGGAAGACCAGGTGATGACACTCTCAAAGGTTTTATATGCCCAGACTCATCTGACCTTGCCCCAACAATCAGCACCATGGGTTCTTCTAAGCAGTTGTCTAGAAATCTGAAACTGAAAATAGTTGACGCTCACAAAGCTGGAGAAGGCTATAAGAAGATAGCAAAATGTTTTCAGATTTCCTCTGTTCGGAGTGCAATTAAGAAATGGCAGTCATCAGGAACAGTGGAAGTTAAAGCAAGATCTGGAAGACCAAGAAAAATATCAGACAGAACAGCTCGCAGGATTGTGAGAAAAACAATTCAAAACCCACGTTTGACTGCACAATCCCTCCAGAAAGATCTGGTCTTCATGGAAGAATCATAAGAAGAAAACCTCTTCTATGTCCTCACCACAAAAATCTGCATTTGAACTTTGCAAATGAACATATAGACAAGCCTAATGCATTTTGGAAACAAGTTCTGGGGACCAATGAGGTTAAAATTTTACTTTTTGGCCGGTAAGTTTGGAGAAGAAGGGGAACAGAATTTAATGAAAAGAGCCTCTGTCCAACTGTTAAGCATGGGGGTGGATCAATCATGCTTTGGGGTTGTATTGCAGCTAGTGCCACAGGGAACTCATGAGTAGAAGGAAAAATGGATTCAATAAAATTTCAGCAAATTTTGGATGCTAACTTGATGCCATCTGTGAAAAAGCTGAAGTTAAAGAGAGGATGGTTTCTACAAATGGATAATAATCCTAAACACACCCCAAAATCCACGGGGGATTACATCAAGAGGCGTAAACTCAAGGTTTTGCCATGGCCTTCACAATCTCCTGACCTCAATATAATTGAAAATCTATGGATAGACCTTAAAAGAGCAGTGCGTGACAGACAGCCCAGAAATCTCAAAGAACTTGAAGACTTGGGCAAGGTTTTGCCATGGCCTTCACAATCTCCTGACCTCAATATAATTGAAAATCTATGGATAGACCTTAAAAGAGCAGTGCGTGACAGACAGCCCAGAAATCTCAAAGAACTTGAAGAATGGGCAAAGATACCTCAAACAAGAATTTAACCCCTTAAGGACCGAGCCCTTTTTCACCTTAAGGACCGGAGCGTTTTTTGCAATTCTGACCACTGTCACTTTAAACATTTATAACTCTGGAATGCTTTTAGTTATCATTCTGATTCCGAGATTGTTTTTTCGTGACATATTTTACTTTAACTTAGTGGTAAAATTTTATGGTAACTTGCATCCTTTCTTGGTGAAAAATCCCCAAATTTGATGAAAAAAATGAAAATTTAGCATTTTTCTAACTTTGAAGCTCTCTGCTTGTAAGGAAAATGGATATTCAAAATAATTTTTTTTTGGGTTCACATATACAATATGTCTACTTTATGTTTGCATCATAAAATGTATGAGTTTTTACTTTTGGAAGACACCAGAGGGCTTCAAAGTTCAGCAGCAATTTTGAAATTTTTCACAAAATTTTCAAACTCGCTATTTTTCATGGACCAGTTCAGGTTTGAAGTGGATTTGAAGGGTCTTCATATTAGAAATACCCCATAAAAGACCCCATTATAAAAACTACACCCCCCAAAGTATTCAAAATGACATTCAGTAAGCGTTTTAACCCTTTAGGTGTTTCACAGGAATAGCAGCAAAGTGAAGGAGAAAATTCAAAATCTTCATTTTTTACACTCGCATGTTCTTGTAGCCCCAATTTTAGAATTTTTGCAAGGGGTAAAAAGGAGAAAATGTTTACTTTTATTTGTAGCCCAATTTCTCTCGAGTAAGGACATACCTCATATGTCTATGTTAATTGTTCGGCGGGCGCAGTAGAGGGCTCAGAAGGGAAGGAGCGACAAATGGTTTTTGGGGCGCATGTCACCTTTAGGAAGCCCCTATGGTGCCAGGACAGCAAAAAAATACACATGGCATACCATTTTGGAAACTAGACCCCTCAGGGAACGTAACAAGGGGTAAAGTGAACCTTAATACCCCACAGGTGTTTCACGACTTTTGCATATGTAAAAAAAATAATATTTTTTTTACCTAAAATGCTTGGTTTCCCAAAAATTTTACATTTTTAAAAAGTGTAATAGCAGAAAATTCCCCCAAAATTTGAAACCCAATTTCTCCCGATTCAGAAAACACCCCATATGGGGGTGAAAAGTTCTCTGCTGGCGCACTACAGGTCTCAGAAGAGAAGGAGTCACATTTGGCTTTTTGAAAGCAAATTTTGCTCTGGGGGCATGCCGCATTTAGGAAGCCCCTATGGTGCCAGAACAGCAAAAAAAAAAACATATGGCATACCATTTTGGAAAGTAGACCCCTCGGGGAACGTAACAAGGGGTAATGTGAACCTTAATACCCTACAGGTGTTTCACGACTTTTGCATATGTGAAATTTTTTTTTTTTTTACCTAAAATGCTTGGTTTCCCAAAATTTTTACATTTTTAAAAAAGGGTAATAGCAGAAAACACCCCCCAAAATTTGAAGCCCAATTTCTCCCGATTCAGAAAACACCCCATATGGGGGTGAAAAGTGCTCTGCTGGCGCACTACAGGTCTCAGAAGAGAAGGAGTCACATTTGGCTTTTTGAAAGCAAATTTTGCTCTGGGGGCATGCCGCATTTAGGAAGCCCCTATGGTGCCAGGACAGCAAAAAAAAAACACATGGCATACCATTTTGGAAACTAGACCCCTCAGGGAACGTAACAAGGGGTTAAGTGAACCTTTATACCCCACAGGTGTTTCATGACTTTTGTATATGTAAAAAAAAATTATTATTTTTTACCTAAAATGCTTGTTTTCCCCAAAATTTTACATTTTTAAAAAGGGTAATAGCAGAAAATATCCCCCAAAATTTGAAGCCCAATTTCTCCCGAGTACGGCGATACCCCATATGTGGCCCTAAACTGTTGCCTTGAAATACGACAGGGCTCCAAAGTGAGAGCGCCATGCGCATTTGAGGCCTAAATTAGGGATTGCATAGGGGTGGACATAGGGGTATTCTACGCCAGTGATTCCCAAACAGGGTGCCTCCAGCTGTTGTAAAACTCCCAGCATGCCTAGACAGTCAGTGGCTATCTGGCAATACTGGGAGTAGTTGTTTTGCAACAGCTGGAGGCTCCGTTCTGGAAACCGTGGCGTACCAGACGTTTATCATTTTTATTGGGGAGGGGAGGGGGGCTGTGTAGGGGTATGTGTATATGTAGTGTTTTTTACTTTTTATTTTATTTTGTTCACAGTAGTTTCTCGTTGGCAGTTTGAGCTGCAGCAGAAAATTTGCCGCAGCTCAAACTTGCAGCCGGATACTTACTGTAATCCTCCGCCCATGTGAGTGTACCCGGTACGTTCACATTGGGGGGGGGGACATCCAGCTGTTGCAAAACTACAACTCCCAGCATGGACGGTCTATCAGTGCATGCTGGGAGTTGTAGTTTTGCAACCGCTGGAGGCTCCGTTTTGGAAACAGTGACGTACCAGACGTTTTTCATTTTTATTGGGGAGGGGGGCTGTGTAGGGGTATGTGTATATGTAGTGTTTTTTACTTTTTATTTTGTGTTAATGTAGTGTAGTGTTTTTAGGGTACAGTCACACGGGCGGGGGGTCCACAGTAGTTTCTCGCTGACAGTTTGAGCAGCGGCAGAAAATTTGCCGCACCTCAAACTTGCAGCGGGATACTTACTGTAATCCTCCGCCCATGTGAGTGTACCCTGTACATTCACATTGGGGGGGGAAACATCCAGCTGTTGCAAAACTACAACTCCCAGCATGTACGGTCTATCAGTGCATGCTGGGAGTTGTAGTTTTGCAACAGCTGGAGACACACAGGTTGTGAAACACCGAGTTTGGTAACAAACTCAGTGTTTTGCAACCAGTGTGCCTTCAGCTGTTGCAAAAGCTACAACCCCCAGCATGTACGGACAGCGGAAGGGCATGCTGGGTCTTGTAGTTATGCAACAGCCGGAGGCATACTACATTGGCTGGGGATTGTAGTTATGCAACAGCTGGAGACACACTGGTTTACTACTTAACTCAGTGTGCCTTCAGCTGTTGCAAAACTACAACTCTCAGCAGTCACCGACAGCCAACGGGCATGCTGGGAGTTGTAGTTATGCAACCACCAGATGCACCACTACAACTCCCAGCATGCACTTTAGCTGATTGTGCAAGCTGGGAGTTGTAGTTACACAACAGCTGAAGGTACACTTTTCCATAGAAAGAATGTGACTCCAGCTGTTGCAAAACTACAAGTCCCAGCATGCCCATAAGGGCATGCTGGGAGTTGTGGTGGTCTGCCTCCTGCTGTTGCATAACTACAGCTCCCAGCATGCCCTTGTTGCATGCTGGGAGCTGTTGCTAAGCAACAGCAGGAGGCTGTCACTCACCTCCAACGATCCACACTGCAGGACTGTCCCTCGCCGCCGCCGTCGCTCCTGGGGCCCCGATCCCAACAGGGACACCGGGGATCGGGGTCCCCAGCACCGGGGGTCGTCTTCCCACACCCGCTCACGTCCTCCGGAAGAGGGGCGGAGCGGGTGCGGGAGTGACACCCGCAGCAGGCGCCCTGATTGGTCGGCCGGTAATCCGGCCGACGAATCAGGGCGATCGTGAGGTGGCACCAGTGCCACCTCACCCCTGCAGGCTCTGGCTGTTCGGGGCCATCAGAGACGGCCCCGAACAGCCAGTAATCCCGGGTCACCGGGTCACTGGAGACCCGATTGACCCGGAATCGCCGCAGATCGCTGGACTGAATTGTCGCCCCCCTGGGCTATATGCCGGGATGCCTGCTGAACGATTTCAGCAGGCATCCGGCCCCGGCTCCCCTCCGGCTAGCGGTGGGGGCCGGAAATGCTCAGGGCGTATCCATACGCCCTTGGTCCTTAAGGACTTGGAAACGGGGGCGTATGGATACACCCTATGTCCTTAAGGGGTTAAAGACTCTTGGCAGGCTACAAAAAGCATATGCAAGCTGTGATACTTGCCAAAGGGGGCAGTACAAGATATTAACTCTGCAGGGTGCCCAAACTTTCGCAGTCGCCATTTTTTGTTTTCTATAATTTTGAAAGTGTAAATGATCTAACTTTTGTTGACATATAAGAATGTCTAATCTGTAATTTGATGCCTTTTCGAGATTTTTCCATCTTTCCTTGGCTTCTTTATGCACATTAATAAATTTTTTTACCTGGGGTGCCCAAACTTTTGATCCCCACTGTATATTTCTGTTTGATATCAAAATCCATCCGGAGTATGCTCATTTTGATTCCATATTACAGAGGAATTTCACCCTGGTAGCAATATGTCTATACCATGATGTAAGACCACTAAGAGTAAAATAGAGCCCCAGGGACTATGGGGGATATTTATCAAAGTTGTCTATGTCCCGCATCAATATAGACCAAACTACAGAGGGTTAGTCTGGTCTATTGTGCACCTAATTTATCAAATGGCGCACAGCTCTTGATAAATTCTGTGCACAGACTGCATGTTCTATGCTTTAGTCTATATTTAAACCTGCTTCAACATGGTCTGACATTTCGGCGTACTTTCAGCCTATGCGACTTGTCGCTGAAAAGTCACTTTTGATAAATTCAGCACCAATGCATTTTTCAATGCATTTCAGTCTAAAATAGACTTGCATGCATCATGTTCTAAAAATCCTCTAGAGCAAAAGTCGCAGAAAAGTCGCACAGATTTAGACTGCGACTTTCTGTGCGACAAATTTAGACAAGAAAAACCAGTCTAAATCCTTTGATAAATCTCCCCCTATGTGTGCTTCCATATGGCTCTGCTATGAGCAGACTGACCTGTGCCTCCAGCTGGCATAAGTTAATTCTATTTAATGCTGACTAATGTGTTTCTACAACTGCTTCTAGTCTGCTTATACCTATTATGCCTTAGCTGTGTATCAATCTAGATTTCCTCTTTTGGACTGTGCCTCTCATCTTGTCCCTTACATTTGTTAACCACAATCCTCTTGTTGACCTCTGTTCTGGACAAATGACAATGCCTCAGTTACACCCTCTGAAGTAGTCATTCTAAGTTGATTGTCTGGATCTGACCAATAGTTTTGTATGACTGCTCTATGGTACTAACATTGTTGGAATGTTCTGCTGCCAATTGTTGACTACTCTGAGGAATGTAAACTGTGCATTCAGCTACACTTCATTGTGGGGGTCCCTGGGAGCATTCCTTAGGGCCCACGCACACAAGATTCGCAAGGAACTTCCTTCCAGAATCCAAGCCACCCAGTCGGCACTTATTTCACATGAAATTGTACCATGGAAATAAGCATTGGAAATCAAGGTCCCATTGACTAATAGGCTTTTCTGGGCCAAAAGAGTGAACATATTCATTTTTTTCACTTCTGCTACAGAACTTCTGATGTATGAACTGAGATAAACTGGAGGCTGCTGCAGGCAGAATTAATTCCAAGTTGAATGTAGGTGGTGTGCATGGGCCCTAAGATTTTGCACTGTAGTCAGCACAAGACTATTTGCAGTGCCAATGTTCACACTTTAAAGGTTTGCCTACCTAAAGGGGCTTTCTGGATTTAACAAAAATTGGCAGGCAGGGTTTGAGAGTGAAAATGAAAAAGAAACAACTTATGCTCGCTTCTTTAGTCACTCCCAGTCCAGCTCAGCTGTGCTCTGGAGGCCTCAATGGTCATATGCACTTGCATCTGTACACAATGTATGGTGATGTCACCGGGGCACTTACACTCGGGACTATTAATCAGTGATGGTGCTGAACTTGGTGCGACCAGATAGATGAATGAAGATTTTTTATTTTTTATCCCTTCCAATACCTGCCCCTTGGATTTGTATTCCTTGAAGGGTTATTCCAGCCTTTTCCATTGCACCAGTGTCCCATCTTGGCCAGTGATTGACTAAGCAAGCAGGTTCTGCTTCAAGTGCTCATCTGGGAAGCAGGAAGAACAGTGAAGATTGTGAAAGAACAGTGGGGGGGGGGGGGGACTGGGGCTAGGTGAGTGTTGTTCTTTTTCAATGTTCCCCTGCCCCAGCAGAATATTATTATTTATTATTTTCAACAGCATGTATTGAAGTAAGGAAGATCCTATGAGTCCAATGCACAAGACGACTCTTGGAGGTGCTTACTAGACAATAACGTCCTTTATATCATCAGAATGAGAATTTTTTTTTTCATTTAACTAAGCTGGAATACCGCTTTAATAACATTTCTGTGTGGTTGGTCTGTGTCAGGATCAAATTAGTGTTGTCAAAAATATAACTAAAGAAAGCAGGATCTGATAATGTCTTTAAATTTGAAAACAACAACAAAACAAAAAAACAAAGGAAAACAAAACATTCCTAATATCCATAATTTTCTCTAATTTGTAGTCAATCACAGTCCGTGATCCAGTGTAAGCAGTGATTTTATTAACCATCCATTGCCTACAAACCTGTGGATCTGGAGCAAATTAGGCACTCAATGGGGGAGGCTTTTACCATCTAATCACCACATTATAGACTGCTCACAGATCGGCTAATTTAACGTGGTGGTGATTATATTATAACACGTTAGATCCCGCAGTGCGGCTAGTTAGAAATTGTCAACTAATGCATATCTCATAATTGTAATGAGGAAACTAGAGAATGGAGTCCAGACGGTGCTTTTTGTTGCTTTTTAATGTTTATATTTACAAATGCCTAAAATGTAAGGTGTTTCATGTGGTAAATGATTTTTTTTTTTATTCACAGTAATATTAAATTTAGTCTAAATCACTTTTTATAACTGTGACCCAATATGTTGTGGTTTGATGTGAAGAGAAAGGTACAACAAATAATAAATATAAGACAGAATAGCAAAAAAAAAAAGGCATATATGTTTTATATGAAATTTAAATACAAAGCATTGTCAGGCAGCATCATAACTGTAAGAAAAGAAGAAAAAAACATACAAGCACGTTTTCAACATCCATTTAAAGGTTTTTTTGTGGCCTATAAGTCTCTTCTTTTTAACACAAAGTTGTTGTGTTTTTTTGTTTTTTTTTTAAACATACTAAATATTTAAAAAATAATGAGATTACCAAATGGTCCCTATGCATTAAAGTTGCATTCATATTCATATTTTATTTGAATAGTTATTTTTCAACACATTATTGACATTTTTAAATGTCACTTTACTGTATATGAAAATACTTGATAATCCCGACTCCCAATAAATAAGACATATTATTTATTAATAACTGCACTGTATGTTTATATGCCAGTAATATCAGTCACATGGGTGAAAACATTTTAAAAATCATACATTTTATTTTTCATGCATTGTTTAAGGGCAAGCTAGGACAGCTAAAGAATAATACATTACTAAAATGTATTTGTGTGGAGACAAGAAAAGAAGGGCAATTGGATTATACTGGACTGGAGAAGGGTCTGGAGAGGGGATATTATATATTTAATAATGTTAAAACATCATCAGAATATGCAAGAAGAAAAGTTACTGAATAATTCAATATAGGCAAAGACTGCACAGCTCAATGAAACAGAAGGAATTGAACTTCTGCAAAGATTTCTTTATAGCTTCATCTGAATACACAGTCTTTATGGAGGGCACTTGATAAGGAGCTTCTACTACCCATTCTTCCTGCACATACTAGTTCTTCCTAACAATTTATTTTTTTTTTTTTAATCAACTGGTGCCAGAAAATTAAACTGATTTGTATATTACTTCCATTAAAAATTCTTAATCCTTCCAGTACTTACCAGCTGCTGAATACTACAGAGGAAGTTAAGTAGTTCTTTTCTGTCTGACCATAGTGCTCTCTGCTGACACCTCTGTCCATGTCAGGAACAGTCCAGAGAGGTTTGCTTTGGGGATTTCCTCTAACTCTGGACAATTCCTGACACAGACAGAAGTGTCAGCAGAGAGCACTGTGGTCAGACAGAAAATAACTACAGAACTTCCTCTGTAGTATACAGCAGCTGATAAGTACTGGAAGGATTAAGATTTTTTTTAATAGAAGTAATTTACAAATCTGTTTAACTTTCTGGAGACAGCTGATATGAAAAAATAGTTTTTCACCAGAGTACCCCTTTAAAAACACACTTCTTTTTTTCCCTCAGATCAACAATACAGACCTGGTAGTCACCAACAATTTAGGAAGTGTATACACTACTTATTAAGGGATATGGCAGTTCTTATTCCTATCCAGCCAAGAAAAAGAAGGCCTTAAAGGGGTATTCCGCCCCTAGACATCTTATCCCCTATCCAAAGGATAGGGGATAAGATGTCAGATCGCTGGGTTCCTGCTGCTGGGGACCCCTTGGATCGCCTCTGCGACACAGTGCTATCATTATTGCACAGAGCGAGTTCTCTCTGTGCGTAATGACGGGCGATACAGGGGAAGGAGCAGCGTGACGTCATGGCTCCGCCCCTTGTGACATCACGACCCCCCCCCCCCCTTTAATGCAAGTCTATGGCAGGGGTGTGACGACCGCCACGCCCCCTCCCATAGACTTGTATTGAGGGGGCGGGCAGTGATGTCACGAAGGGCGGAGCTGTGACATAACGATGCTCCGACCCCTGTATTGCCAGTCATTATGCACAGAGCGAACTCGCTCTGTGCAGTAATGATAGCGTGGTGCCGCAGCAGCGATCCCGGGGGTCCCCAGCAGCGGGACCCTGGCGATCTGACATCTTATCCCCTATCCTTTGGATAGGGGATAAGATGTCTAGGGGCAGAGTACCCCTTTAAGGAAGGCTCTCTACACTGAAGTCTACTTGTGGCTGGTGTGTGGGTTAATGAAGTTGGAAATTAGCTGCCACCTTGTTTTTTTCTTCTGTTTTCCAACCTTAGTCTGACCCTGAGGAGGATCCCTCTAATATCAACCCAAGCAATGACTTAAGATGGCTCTACATACTAGGTAAAGTCTGATTTTGGTAGAATAGAACATTTACTTAATCTATGTTGAATCATATTCCCCTTTACCTGCTGTGTTGTATTTTTGGCATTCTTGGTCGCCTTATCTGCCATATTGATATTGACAAGCTGAAGGGTAGAGCTTGTCCTATACCTGTAGTCATCTCCTACTCTGCAAAACAGGGAAATCTGTCAAGCTGTTTTTGCTTATTTTGGGAGTAAAAAGTGGTGAATATGTGGTAAAAATGTATTATGATTTTTGGACATGCGTATGTAGTAATTGTGCTGTGTGTGCCGTTGTTTATAGTGTTCAACTCAGCATATGTTTTAGTGAAGTTTATCATTTGCACATTTGTTTTTTAAGAGTCAAGTGTAGGCTCCTCTGTGCTCCACCTCCAACCAGGCACTGTTTATAGACATATAACCAGGGATAAAGTCCTGGAAGAAAAAGAGAGGGAACTCATCCACTCAAGGGTTGGTTCTGCAGGGCTTCTGCTAATGGGAACAGTGTTCCTGCTGTGAAAAAAGTGTAGGAACTCAGTTCCCATGCGTTCCTACAGGACTTGAGCCCTGCATATAACCAACTATTTAATTACACACAAGCAATAAAACCTATACAATGTAAATTTCATTGAAATATATCATAACAAAAATGTATGAAAACCAAACAATTTCATAAAGGTAATGAAAGGCATACAAAAGATAAATGTGGAATGGTCAGTATAGTGAGCGTGCTGCAAGTATACTAGCTGTCATTGTGGGTGAACAAAGCTACAACGAGTCACAACCAGAGAAGGGTAAAATTATATATGTACTGAAAGCATGATCCCAAAGATAGAAATCTATACATTCAAAGTGGAAAAAGTAAGGAGGTAGTAGACCCGTATAACCAACAAGTAAACATAGAACCCAATACAGATTACTCCACAGAACCCCTGACATGTTTTATGCTGACCGCTTTATCCAAGGATCCAAATTAAACATTTTTGCAGTTTAAGTAGTTTTTGCGCACATAATTTTAGTGCACCTGTGCCCTTTAAAAAAATTGCACAAAACATAAGTGCAAAAAAGCAACTTAAAAAGGAAGAAAGAAAAAAAACAAGCTGCAAATGATAAATTCCCCCTATTGTGTTTAGTAAATGATGCCAAGCTGAAATGCAATGTTTAGTTCCTTTCTTTCCATTAATAGAACACACAACACCATAGTCTCCACTGTTGAGCTGACTTAGAAGAGCAAATTATAACACAATGTGAGGAATGACTGTCGCCTGAAGATGGGAACACTGCCATAGAGATTAATGGGAGATGTCATTGGCTAGGAGGCTGACAGAGAATGGCGAATACATTTACATATCACATGCTATGGTCTATACATTTGCACATAACATTCACTGGTCTATTTTTATACAATCCATAAAAAAAAAATCCACCAAATTGTATGTCCATAAATATACCATTCCAGCCTCTTAGCCAGGGACCATTTCCTATCAGAAGAGTTAATGCAGGCTATTTCTGCACATGGGACGACATCCGAAATCCCGTTTAATTAGAGGCAACGCTAATCTCTGTAAATTAAAAGATAAGCATAAAAGCTCCAGTCATTGGGGAATCCTTCTTTGTGTCTTGTGGCTCAAGGTACAAAGCAATAGGCAAAATTCAAGTCAATTTCTGGAATATTACGTGGTCTACAGTGCAAATTTTATTTACAAACCGAGAACGGATCCGAGCAGGCGTGAGGAAAGGTCACCTAGCTGAATGCAAATTCACCCGTCAACTAGCAGAATATTGGCTGCTTTGTTCCATGCAGGTTAGGAATGATACAGTGTTGCGATTCATCTCAGACATCATAAAGCCCACATTGCTTTTATTTATAAACGGCCCTGTATGTATTTTCCACAGGGGTGCACGAGATCTTGTATTCCTCTAATTTTCGAAGAACTTCTGTTCTTTTTTAGAACACTTCTTTATGTGGAGATTTATGACCTAGTGATAATAACCAAAGTAATTTCCTAAAGAAAGTCCAGACTGCCTTCCCGGGGGAATCCAGACCAGCAGCAGCTTTGAATATGCAATATCCTTTTGTAGATGATAACATATGCCAGTTATGCTAAATGTGTAGGATTGAGTATCGCCTGCATTTAAATAGAAATCGGAAGGGAATTTGATGAAATGCTACTTTACTGAATGCTTATTACTCTTAAATAAACCAATAAAGAATATAAATGGAAAGAGACAGAAAAACACAATATAAAGAAGCCTCTGTTTATTTATTGGTCAAAGACAAAGGAAAGCCATTTACTATGTACAGTGGTCACTCAACATACGATGGTAATCCGTTCCAAATGGACCATCGTTTGTTGAAACCATCGTATGTTGAGGGATCCGTGCAATGTAAAGTATAGGACAGTGGTCTACAACCTGCAGACCTCCAGATGTTGCAAAACTACAACACCCAGCATGCCCGGACAGCCAACGGCTTTCCGGACATGCTGGGAGTTGTAGTTTTGCAACATCTGGAGGTCCGCAGGTTGAAGACCACTGGTAGAGGAAGTTGTACTCACCTGTCCCCGCCGCTCCAGACAGTCACCGCTCGTCACCGCTGCCCGTGATGTCGCCGTCCATCGCTGTCGCTGCGTCCCCGAGGTGTCCCCGATGCTCCAGCAAGGCCTCTGCTTCCCCGGCATCCTCGCTCTCCGTCACCGCCATCATGTCGCTACGCACGCCGCTCCTATTGGATGACGGGACGGCGTGCGCAGCGACGTGATGACGATGATGGAGAGCGCCAACGATGCAGGGGATCCTGAAGAGGACGTGCCGAAGCCCCGAGGACAGGTAAGTGATCGTCAGCAGACCACACGGGGCACCGTAAATGGCTATCCGGTGGAAGCTAAAGCAGTCTGTGCCGCCGGATAGCCGTTTATGCGATGGCCCCGACATACAAAATCATTGTATGTTGATGCTGCCTTCAACGTGTGATGGACGCTGAGAGGCCATCGTGTGTTGAAATGATCGTATGTCGGGGCCATTGTAGGTCGGGGGGTCACTGTATTGGTTTCTATATTGGTTTATGCATTTAATGTGTATTCTTATTTGTAGGAAGATGTACAACTAGGCTAAATCCAGAGTTACAATGGCCAATGATCACAACCTTCATATATAAAGGCTTAATACCATCCCAGTCCAAATGAAGCTGTCAGTCAATTTATAATCATCACATCTTTCATATATTTTGCTATGAAAACAAAAATAGGTTTACATAGGAAGCCTTTTTCAATTTGATACCAAATGAACTATTTTGATCAGTATTTTACATCAGTACTCGAAAGTGTAATCTATGAGTACAACCTACACAGAAAAAAAGTACATTGGAAAGATATGTACTACGCATTTTGGACTCAATAGTAGTTTCGGCTGATGCAAATGCTGATGTAAAATACTGACAAAAATATTGCGTTTTGACCACACAGGTTCTTTTTCTGGCATTTTTTTTTTTTAAACTGCCACTGCAGCTTTTGAGCCAGTCAGAAATGGATCCAGTAGACTGGAGAAATATAAGTTCTTCCATTATATTTCCCATTCCTTTAAGTACACTTAACCTAGCCTTAGGCTAGGTTTCCACACAGGTTTTTTTCTGGCGTTTTTTGGAAAACTGCCAGTACAGTTTTTGAGCCAAAGCCAGAAGATTTGTCGGATGACAGACACCAAGGGTGACCAACAAACTCCAACAAGGGTTTCATCATGTTGTCCATCAGGATTTTGTCATGGTGTCCATTAGTTTACCAGAAAAAATGTTGCTGTGTGTTTTTTTGGACAGAATCTGCCATAGTAGCTCTTAAAGGGTTTTTCCAGGATTAGAAAAATGCTGTTTCCTTTTTACAAAAACAGCACCACTCCTGTCCACAGGTTGTGTGTAGTACTGCAACTCTTACATTCACAATGAGGGAGATTTATCAAAACCTGTGCAGAGGAAAAGTTGACCAACTGCCCATAATAACCAATAAGATCACTTCTTTCATCTTTAAAAAGGCCTCTGAAAAATGAAAGAAGCGATCTGATTGGTTGATATAGGCAACTAGTCAACTTTTTATCTACACAAATTGTGCTAAATCTCCGCTAATAATTTTTAATAGACATTTAAAAAGAAAAAAAATTGTTGTATCGCCCTTTGTGTTCCCCAGTTTGTTAGAAAGTTTAGCTTTTTTATTCAAATGTGTTCCTTTGTTAAAAAAAACTTTTTTAAAAATTATATATATTTTGTGATTTTAAATTCAACTTATTGTCATATATGGGCTAAAACCTATACCAGTGCCAATAAAGATGCTTCCTGTTAAAAAAAATAAAAAAAAAATGCACATCTAAAAAATGAAATGTTAATTAAAATATTTGCAATTGCTGTCTCCATTTTTTTATGCATAAAAATGTGAATAATACAGATCTAAAACAAGAATGTGTGACTAAGCTGAGTCAGATGTTCGAGGTTAGAAAGCAGTATGATATTTGTTATAGAATTGTAAGGGTTTCTTTGGGCTAATATGATTGATGTCTCCTAGTCACAGAATGGGTTAACATTCGCTTATTGGCAGCGTGCTGACACCTTGCACTGCCACCAATCAGCTATTCGCACCCGCACTACACAGTGACCAGGACAGGAAGTAGTTGGCTTCATTCATGGCATAGCAGCCAGACCTGACTACTGCAGTTAGCTGGCACCACCCCTACACAGTCAACAGAGCCAACTATTTCTGACCCCGTTCACTGTGTAGTGTGGGTGCCGAACAGCTTTGCATAGGCCATTAATCCTATTAACCGAGAAAACACCTTTATTGCATACAACTGAATTTTTTTTTATCCCAAAAAACACTCAGTTTGATTAAATGCGGCTACAAATAATTTTTGTTAAAGGGGTATTCCAGGCAAAAACTTTTTTATATATATCAACTGGCTCCAGAAAGTTAAACAGATTTGTAAATTACTTCTATTAAAAAATCTTAATCCTTCCAATAGTTATTAGCTTCTGATGTTTTCTGTCTAACTGCTCAATGATGATGTCACGTCCCAGGAGCTGTGCATGATGGGAAAATTTCCCCATAGGAACTGCACAGCTCCCGGGACGTGAGTCATCATTGAGCAGTTAGACAGAAAACAACAACTTAACTTCAGAAGCTAATAACTATTGGAAGGATTAAGATTTTTTAATAGAAGTAATTTACAAATCTGTTTAACTTTCCGGAGCCAGTTGATATATAAAAAATAGTTTTTGCCTGGAATACCCCTTTAACTACCAGAGTTATGTATCAGTACAGAGACAGTCAAAGGAACTGATTGTGTGATGTGTATTTTTGTTACCATTTTGATAGATCAAAAAAAAAATATATTGTTCAACATTTCTATAAAACCTGTGCATAAACAAATAAAAACATTTAAAGCAACTGTTAGCCACTCTCTCACACACAAGTGCACTAAAAATCCATCATGGCACCACACAATGATTTCTAATATAAATATTAGGCCACAATACCTTATATGCTATACAGAATATGAAAAATGTGTTAAATATTGAAGAAATGCCACATTAGACAACACACTAAACACAAATAATAGCTATTTTAATGGGCATTGTCCCATAAAGCTGGGATGAAACAAATGCCTGAAGCTAGGTGAAGTGGTGATCTTGTTGCCCTGACATACTGCTGTGCACTATAGAGACAATGGGACAATGGTGTATTTCATCTTTTCTCTCTCTGACAGACATTATTTCTATGACAGATATGCAGCTTCCAAGTAATGACTGGGTGTTATGGGCACTGGCTACATGTACCCCATCTGCCGATATTTTAAAGTGAACTGTATTAACAGGCTATTCATTGGCTGGTCAATAAAGATAGACAAATCCCTACAGAAAGCTGAATGAGAAACACATACAAATATTTGTAACTGGTGTTTGCAGATTTGTTTCATTCACATTTGACACCAAGTACCATCGGGGAATTCATTAAATGATCCCTGATGCAGTGTAAAGAATGTGCTAAGCCATAGAATTCTGTAGAATCAACACAGAAGGCAGCAAAGAGTTGTACTTGTTTTCTGACAAGTGAAAATAAATTTTAATGTTAAAATCTATCCACAGTATAGGGTATGAGTGTCAGATCGCAGGGGGTCTGTCTAGTGGGACCTCTACGATCTCTTGTACAGAGCCCTGACAACTTATCCATCCTCAGTGAGATCTGGCCCCCACCTTCCTGGAAAACATAAGTGACAGCCCATTCAGCCAATCACCAGCTGCAGAGGGACATCGCTGTCATCAGTAAATGGCTACGTTGGCCTTCACTTAGGCCATCCCAGGAAAGGGGGGGGCTAGAGTGTTGCTCTCACCTGGAATCACATAGTCATGTACATCCATGGGAGTACACCCCGTCTCTTCCCTCAGTCCTCAGATGTGTGTTAATAATGCAGAGCTGCAAAGAATTATGAACAGCGCAACTCAAAAGAATGCACCCCCTAGGATACATATAATGATGTGAGTGACAAGACCAGCATGTCCTTGTATGGTCATTCATTATTTACTTTCCCACCGAAAAGTGTTAAAAATTAGCAACGGGCAACAATCTACAGTGCAAACACATGCAAGACGCTCATGCTACACAGGGACAGTTGCAGGTCAGCTCATAAACTACAGCGCCACCTTCAGCATCGCACTCCAACAGTTCAGGTAACCTCAGCAGCCTGTAGTAATGGAGGAGCAAAAACACTGATCAATGCTGTTCCATGGCACAGCCTTGTTCAGAATATATAATCGAAAGATAGCAGGTATGAGTTCCTTCTGGGGACTGCTAAATTGTGAATAAAATGTTTAAATAAGTGTTAATAAATGGGCATACGTCCCTTCCCTAATAAAAGTTTTGTGTGGGAAAGTTTTAAAACTGTTTTCCTCACTAAATTTTAGGAAACATTATTGGATGTGGTTCTCTTTTAATTTACTATTTTCAATTTCTGCCTCTGTAGCATTTCATTTTCATGAACTGTGGCCCTGGTTTGGTAAGGTAGGTACTGCTTAATGGCTTTATCCAGGATTAGAAAAACATAGCTGCTCTCTTTCAGAAACAGTGCCACTCATGTCCTCCATAAAAGTGCCACATAAAAGATTGGTGTATAAAATGAAAAGGATTGGGCTGAGGGAGAATGTGTGTAAGTGAGTAAGTAACTGGCTCAGTGACAGGAAACAGAGGGTGGTTATTAATGGTACTTATACTGATTGGGTGACTGTTACTCGTGGTACCACAGGGGTCAGTCTTGGGTCCTATTCTATTTAATATATTCATTAATGAACTTGTAGAGGGGTTGAATAGTAAAGTAGCAATCTTTGCAGATGATACTAAACTCTGTAAAGTGGTTAACACAATAGAGGACTGTGCACTATTACAAACGGATCTGGATAGGTTGGAGGTTTGGGCTGGGAAGTGGCAGATGAGGTTCAACACAGATAAATGTAAGGTAATGCACATGGGGAGTAAAAATCCAGGCTGGGATTATGTATTAAATGGGAGAACACTTGGGATGACTGACTTGGAAAAGGACTTAGGGGTCTAAGTTAACAGTTAATATAGCTGTAGTGACCAGTGTCAGGCAGCTGCTGCCAAGGCAAATAAAATCATGGGGTAAATCAACAGGGGCATAGATGCCCAAGGAGATAATTCAACCGCTGTACAAATCACTAGTCAGACCACACATAGAATACTGTGTACAGTACTGGGCACCAGTGTACAAGAAAGATATAGTGGAGCTGGAAAAAGTTCAAAGACGGGCAACCAGAGTAATACAGGGAATGGGAGGACTGCAGTAACATACTAACATAGTTCATAAGGTTGAAAAAAGACCAGAGACCATCAAGTTCAACCTATATCCCAAATCAGTCCCTTTATGGTCCCCTGATATATTTATAAATAGTTATTAGGTCACCACTAAGCCTTCTTTTTTCTAAACTAAATAACCCCAATTCTGATCATCTTTCTGGGTAATGTAGTCCTCCCATTCCCTGTATTACTCTGGTTGAGCGTCTTTGAACTCTCTCCAGCTCCACTATATCTTTCTTGTACACTGGTGCCTAGAACTGTACACAGTATTCTATGTGTGATCTGACTAGTGATTTGTACAGCGGTTAAATTATTTCCTTGTCGTGGGCATCTATGCCCCTATTGATGCACCCCATGATTTTATTTGCCTTGGCAGCAACTGCCAGACACTGGTCACTAAAGCTAAATTTACTGTTAACTAAGACCCCTAAGTCCTTTTCAATGACAGTCTTCCCAAGTGTTCTCCCATTTAATACATAATCCCAGCCCGGATTTTTTCTCCCCACGTGCATTACCTTACATTTCTCAGTGTTGAACCTCATCTGCCACTTCCCAGCCCAAACCTCCAACCTATCCAGATCCATTTGTAACAGTGCACTGTCCTCTATTGTGTTAACCACTTTACAGAGTTTAGTATCATCTGCAAAGATTGCTACTTTACTATTCAACCCCTCTACAAGGTCATTAATAAATATATTAAATAGAAAAGGACCCAAGACTGACCCCTGTGGTACCCCCACTAGTAAAAGTCACCCAATCAGAATAAGTACCATAAATAACCACCCTCTGTTTCCTATCAATGAACCAGTTACTTACTCACTTGCACACATTCTCCCCCAGCTCAATCCTTCTCATTTTATGCACCAACCTTTTATGTGGCACTGTATCAAATGCTTTGGAAAATCCAGATATACAACATCCAGCGATTCACTCTGGTCCAGTCTGGAGCTCAACTCCTTATAAAAGCTGATCAGGTTAGTTTGACAGGACCGATCCCTCATAAAGCCATGCTGATATGGAGGCATACATTTATTTTTATCAAGATACTCCAAAATAGCATCTCTTAGAAAACCCTCAAACAATTTACATACAACGGAGGTTAACCTAATAGGTCTATAATTATCAGGGTCAACTTTTGACCCCTTTTTAACTATTGGCACCATATTTTCTATGCGCCAGTCCTGGAGAACAGACCCTGTAACTATAGAGTCCTTGAATATTAAAAATAGGGGTCTGTCTATTACAGTGGGGATCAAAAGTTTGGGCACCCCAGGTAAAAATTTGTATTAATGTGCATAAAGAAGTCAAGGAAAGATGGAAAAATCTCCAAAAGGCATCAAATTACAGATTAGACATTCTTATAATATGTCAACAAAAGTTAGATTTTATTTCCATCATTTACACTTTCAAAATAACAGAAAACCAAAAAATGGCGTCTGCAAAAGATTGGGCACCCTGCAGGGTTAATATCTTGTACTGCCCCCTTTGGCAAGGATCACAGCTTTTTGTAGCCAGTTAAGAGTCTTTCAATTCTTGTTTGAGGTATCTTTGCCCATTCTTCCTTACAAAAGTCTTCCAGTTCTTTGAGATTTCTGGGCTGTCTGTCACGCACTGCTCTTTTAAGGTCTATCCATAGATTTTCAATTATGTTGAGGTCTGGAGATTGTGAAAGCCATGGCAAAACCTCCAGTTTACACCTCTTGGTGTAATCCCCTGTGGATTTCAAGGTGTGTTTAGGATCATTATCCATTTGTAGAAGCCATCCTCTCTTTAACTTCAGCTTTTTCACAGATGGCATCAAGTTAGCATCCAAAATTTAATGAAATTTTACTGAATCCATTTTATGGACAGAGGTTCTTTTCATTAAATTCTGTTCCCCTTCTTCTCCAAACGTACCTTTGCTAATTCCGGCCAAAAAGTTCAATTTGCAAAGTTCAAACGCTGATTGTGGTGAGGACGTGGAAGAGGTTTTCTTCTGATGACTCTTCCATGAAGACCATATTTGTACAAGTATCTCTGTATAGTGGAATAGTGTAACACAACTCCAATGTCTACCAGATCTTTCTGGAGGGATTGTGCAGTCAAACGAGGGTTTTGAATTGTTTTTCTCACAATCCTGCGAGCTGTTCTGTCTGATATTTTTATTGGTCTTCCAGATCTTGCTTTAGCTTCCACTGTTCCTGATGACTGTCATTTCTTAATTACATTCCGAAAAGAGGATATTGACATCTGAAAACGTTTTGCTATCTTCTTATAGCCTTCTCCAGCTTTGTGAGCGTCAACTATTTTCAGTTTAAGATTTCTAGACAACTGCTTAGAATAACCCATGGTGCTGATTGTTGGGGCAAGGTCAGATGAGTCTGGGCATTTAAAACATTTGAGATTGACATCACCTGGTCTTCCCAGATGATGATTGAGAACAATCCATGACACTGGCAGTTCTTAGCTTTGCAAAGGGGGCAGTGCATGCTATAAATTCTGCAGGGTGCCCAAACTTTTGCAGACGCCATTTTTTTGTTTTCTTTTATTTTGAAAGTGTAAATTATGGAAATAAAATCTAACTTTTGTTGACATATTATAGGAATGTCTAATCTGTAATTTGATGTTTTTTTGGAGATTTTTCCATTTTTCTTTGGCTTCTTTATGCACATTAATACAAATTCTTACCTGGGGTGCCCAAACTTTTGATCCCCACTGTAGTGTGCTATTTTGTACCTGTTAACCTCTCAAGGGCCTACATACTGTGAAAGGACAGCCAAAAGTAATCACCGGCTGGTCTTTTTACTCAGATACTTTTTAAGTGTACTGTAGCGCATTTTTCTGCCCTCATAAGTGCATACCACATACCTACATCCAAGTAGGGTACTATTTTGTACCTGTCAACCTGTCAAGGGCCTACATACTGTGAAAGAACAGTCAAAAGTACATAGCTGCTGCTGTTCTAGACAAATACTGTTTTAAATGTAGTGAAGCGTGTTGTACTACGCATGTCAGGCAGAGAAGTGGCAGGATGTGCACAGAGGAGTGGCAGAGGCCTAAATTCATCAAGCAGAGGTCACAGTAGACTAGGGGCGGGTGGCAGCAGGAGTCGCAGCGAGAGGCCTGAGCTCCCAATATCAGCTAGCGGTCCTGTCTCGACCAGTAACCCATTGGCCGTCATCGATTTGTTAACACGGTCATCCACTTCATCACAAGTGACATCTGATACCCCCAGTCAACAGTCGGTAGGTTCATCAGACACAACCCTTAGTTGGCATGGCCCAGGAGCAGTCCATATCCTCCAATTGCCTATGTCCAATGCTGTTCCCTCCCCTAAAGAAGTGTCTTATGCTCTGGGTTCAGCTCCACTATTGAGTGAGGATGATCTAATAGAGGACAGTCAGCAGCTACTGCCCAGCCAAGAAGTGGAGGAGACATCTGCCACTTCCCCCACTAGGCGGCAAGTAGTGATGAGGAGAGTGACGTGGGAGGCGGTGTTGCCAGGGTTCAGGGTCCTAAAGCAGACACTGTTGAGGAACCTAAGGAGGACATCAGTGACATGCAGACACTTGTTGATGATGATAAAGCCGATCGCAATTGAGAGCCGGGTTCAGAAGGGACTTCATCATCATCAGGAGAAGAGAGTTGCAGGTTGCCCGTGAGACAGCAGCTGAGCCAGCAAGGTGGTAGCATGGTTGTCAGTCAGCGTGGTGGCAGAAGTGGAAATTCTGGAACCAAACGTGCACAAGGGAAACCTGTGACAGTGTGCGACTCCGCCTCCTCATCCTCCACCGTGTCCTCAGCCTCCACTGCCCAGACAAGTCTCAGTGCCCCTTCAGCATAGTCGGTGTCATACTGTTCTTCACATGGTTTGCCATGGGGGAGGAACTGCTAAAAGTCACACGGGGGAGGAACTGCTAAAAGTCATGCGTAAAGAAATTGGAGCATGGCTTACTCCATGAAAACTGGAAATGGGAACCATGGCTGACAAGAACATTTTGCATGCGCTGCGACTGGGAAGGCTGAGCCATGCGCCCTGCATGGCACACGTGTTCAATCTGGTTGTGAGACAGTTCCTGAAATGTTCCCCCCATTTGCAAGACATCCTAACAATGGGAAGGAAACTTTGCATGCACTTCCGCCACTCGTACACTGAATTCCACCCTCCATATGTTTGACCGTCTGTACAAATAGAGAAAAGCCATCACTGATTTCTTGATGATTCAAGGGGATAGGGGTAACTTCAATGTGAACCAGTGGCAGCTCATACGTGACACCTGCCGTTTGCTCATGCCCTTTGAGGAAGCCACATTATTAGTAAGTCGCCAGGATTACGGGATGAATAACGTCATTCCACTGCTTAATTTCTTGGCGCCTACATCTTACGGCCACATGAGCCCTGTGGGGGCTAACTGGAGGAGGGGGAGAGGCACAGTGGAACACAGTTTAGGATTCACCAAATGGGTGGTTTTTCTAGTAATCTGACAGGAGAGGAGGAGCAGGAGCAGCCAGAGGAGCTAGAGGGTTATGAGGAAGGCGAGACAAAGGACTCAGACACACCGTGGCAGTATGCAGTGTAGATGGAGGCAGGGAGTCCCTCCAAGTCACTTGCACAAATGGCACGATGCATGCTTGCTTGCGTAGTGACAGCCGAATTGTCACCATTAGGCAGCAGAATGTCTTCTGGATATCCACCATATTGGACCCTCGCTACCGCCTCAAAATAGGGGCCTTTTTTACACCTACTGAGAGAGAGGACAAAGTAACCTACTACAGAGGCATCCTATGTAGTCAGTTGTCCAATGCCTTTCGGTGCCATCGTCCATTCTCGCAGGTCTGAATCGGGGGGGCCCCCTGCCCTCACCTTACACTGCCATGGCTGCTGGGGAGAGGTGGGGTGGCAGGAGCAGTACCAGCTCCATCAGCAGCAGCCTGAGTCTACAGACGCTGATGAGTAGCTGCTTTCTTCACCAGCAAATCATCAGGTACACCTGGAGCAGGACCTGAACCAGCAGGTGGGGCATACCTTGACATGCCCATGCTAACACACCTTGAAGATCTGCTGGACTTCTTGGCAGCCAAACTTGATTTGTGGCCGCAACTAGCAGAGTTTGCCATGGAAAAGCTGTCCTGTCCGGCCAATAGTGTGCCATATGAGCGGGTGTTTAGTGTGGCAGGGGCCATAGTAACCCCAAGGAGAACTTGTTTGTCCACAGAAAATGGGGAGAGACTGACCTTTGTGAAGATGAATCAGGCATGCATCAGCCAATGCCTAATGCATCAGAGTAGATTGACCATGGTGCCACACCAACACTTCACAAATATGGATAGTGCCAAACAGATTTAAAGCGCTGCTCCCCAGTTACAAACATTCCTCCGCATCAGACCTTTTTTCACCCACCTTTGTCACCAGGTACTGGTATTGCCACCCACCGCACCACTCTGTCACCGGGTCACTTTCAGGGCTCCTGATGCTGCCACCTCCAGGCTGTCCCATTCAGCCACTATATGGTCTTTTCTCATGCTTCAGCCAACTCCAGACTGTGCCATTCAGCCACTATATGGTCTCCTCATGCTTCAGCCACCTCCAGACTGTGCCATACAGCCACTATATGGTCTCTTCATTCTGCCACAAACTCCATGCTAAGCCATTTAGACACTATATGGTCTCCTCATGCTTCAGCCACCTCCAAGCTGTGCCATTCAGACACTATATGGCCTCCTCATGCTTCAGCTACCTCCAGGCTGTGCCATTCAGACACTATATGGTCTCC
Source organism: Hyla sarda (assembly GCF_029499605.1). NCBI lineage: Eukaryota > Metazoa > Chordata > Amphibia > Anura > Hylidae > Hyla > Hyla sarda. Next base: position 245,249,942 of record NC_079190.1, read on the forward strand.
TTATGCTTCAGCCACCTCCAGGCTGTGCCATTCAGGCACTATATGGTCTCTTCATGCTTCAGCCACCTCTAGGCTGTGCCATTCATCCACTATAGGGTCTCCTCATGATTCAGCCACCTCCAGGCTGTGTCATTCAGCCAATATATGGTTTACTGATGCTGCTAGTCCTGAGCCTGGGCCTACATTGTTTTATTGTAGGATTAGCTACCATAAATATTAAATTTTTCAATTTCAAAATTCATTTTTCAATCCTAGGGATTGTGAAGCCCTAGTGTCTTCTCATGCTGCTTCCAACTCCAGGCTGTGCCATTCAGACAATATATGGTCTCCCCATGCTGCCAAAATCTCCAGCCAGTCATTCAGCCACTATATGATCTCCTCATACTGAAGCCACCTCCAGGCTCTGTCATTGTGCCGCCATGTGACATGTGACTCCTTGTTAAATTTGGTCCTTTGTACCCACACGCCGGGGCCCAGGGCACTAAAACTTGGGAATTAAAATTTCAATTTCAAAATCTTCAATTTCTATTTTGAAATTTTACATTTAAAAATCTTAAATTTCAATGGTCTCCTCATGCTTCTGCCAACTCCAGGCTGTGCCGCTCAGACACTATATGGAATCCTCATGCTTCAGCCACCTCCAGGCTGTGCCATTCTGCCACTATATAGTCTCTTCATGCTTCAGCCAACTCCATGCTGTGTCATTCAGCCACTATATGGTCTCCTCATGCTTCAGCCACCTCCAGGCTGTGTCATTCAGCCAATATATGGTTTACTGATGCTGCTGGGCCTGAGCCTGGGCCTAAAAAATTGTATGGTTGCACTAGCTACCATAAATCTTCAGTTTAAATTTAAAAATTAATCTTTTAATCTTAGGGATTGTGAAGGCCTAGTGTCTACTCATGTTGCTGCCAACTCCAGGCTGTGTCATTCACTATATGGTCTTCTCATGCTTCAGCCACCTCCAGGCTGTGTCATTCAGCCAATATATGGTTTACTGATGCTGCTGGGCCTTTACCGGAAAATTTGGCAAATCGGCCAAATCGAATTTTTCAAAAGTTCACTCATCTCTAACAGCAGACCATAATGAATAATACAGTATCAGTTTAGATGGCAGGTATTATCGCCTCCCTTATATAATAGGTATACATCTATAGGTTTGCATTAGCAGGCAGCAAACATCCTTGCGATTCAGTTATACTTCTGCACTGCATGGAGCAGATCTGTAGTCATGGCTGCTTGCTATGATTTAAATGAATAGAAATCCTAAAAACCTGTCAACCTGATACATAGTTCTACAGTCATTTTGTTTAATGTATGTGTTTAGCACATAGGACTGCTGCACATGTATCTGGTATTATGGGCCTCACAGAGTGTAACTATTTCTTTGTGGTGCCACAAATTGGGATTATTGTTTTGGGGGAGCAATGGGAGTTTATTACTATGGGTTGAATAAATGGGTATTATTACTGTTTGGGAGCACAAAGGTGGACTGTATTACAGTGCAGCACAAAGGATGCATTATTGCATCCTTTGTGCTATGGATTACTAAAGCAGGCCCTAGTATTCTGTGGGGCAAAATGGGGGCGCTTACAGAGTAGGAAACACGGATTGGCATTGGAAGTAGCAGCAGAATGAAGAGTTTGTGTATATTTGGTTTGCACACACCGAATGTAGTATTTGGTATGGGCACTTATTGACATTTGATATGCACGCTCACTGGCAGTGAGCACACTTAATCTATATGTCCTTGTTGTACTTTTCATATATATATATTTTTCCCTAGTACATATGTAAATGGTTGGCAGGATTTTCATTTGTTCAACTAGCAGCATTTGAGGCCATATCTTAGGACTTAGCTGCAGTATATATGACTATTGTTGAACTGGTATATGTCTATTGTGGCATGTGTGACCACCAATACTGCAGTTTTTAAAAGAACTAAAAGAACAACAGGGGACAATATAACAAGAATGTTATGGCAACATCTAAACACAGGAGTATTTATTACGTGACTGTAATTGAAAACTTATGTTGTTGCATGACCGAACAGAGAAATGTAATATTTATTCATGGTAGAAACCCTTTAATATACATTAATTATTTTTTTATTATTAACGTACAAATATTGCTTTCATAAGGTGGCAAACACCTCATTTTATACTTAGTTTTTTTTTCTGCTCCCCAACTGTCAACAATACCAGATGGTAATATTAGATATATATCGCCATTAAACACACTATAGGAGAATATGATCACAATTATTTCAGAATGCATTGCTGCCTACAAATGACAAATAGTTTTACTTGGATGACAGTATAAGAATGGTTTATAGACTATACAATTTTCCAATTTTTTCAATTGCCGGGGAGATCACCACAGGATGCTGCTTTGCTGCCATCATTATTTGTAGATGTAAGAGCAATTCATTTGTAACTGTGTTTTCATCAGATACTATTCTCACATTCAGAAAGCAGCTAACTGTCTTCATCCAGACCAAACACAGCATTCACATGCTGTGTTGTTTGGTCCAAAGCCACAGAGGAAGGCTGACAGCACAGCAGAGGGCTTGGCTGGCACAGCTTCAATTATACATGTGCCCAACCACCTTTGACAATAATATGGAAGAAAAAGCTTCAGAGGTGGACTGGAAATATCAACACCAGTATTCTTTCTCGGATATGGTATAGCTACTCTATATTACAGGTATAATTGGTAAGGAAAGAAACATTCCCATTAGAAATACACTAGAATATCAGATAGATCAAAGACTGCACAGAAGGATTGTGCTGGGTAAAATAATAATGATTATTTACCAAAATATAAATAAAAAGAATAATGATGAGATAAGCTCTCTGTAGTGTTTCGAGATGTTATGAACTACAAGCAAAAACATAGACAACATACATAGTAAAAGGAGCCAACAACGAAATAACAAAATTCCTAAGTTCTACAGAAAAAATGGACATAGTCACAGTTATATACCAAGAAAATCTGTTGTCATACAGATTGTCATACTCAGCCTATCAAGTAAACTACACCTCAATTCATACAGTTTGTGGCTCTAAAATGCTACGAAATAAAGCAAACATGGCAGTACACTCATCATATAGAGCATTATCTGCAGCATTTTCACCATGCCTTCCATCACACTTCCATGACACTATAAATACATCATCAATATATTATTATGAATAATTTAGATATGAATATTCAATGTGGAATGTCTTCATATGTAAATGATTGTTTTAGTAGATGTCCTTCCAATAGACAAAGGCCCACTGTGCCTATAAGTAAATCTGGTTCTTACAAAGATAGAAAAGAGTGGCACTGCTGACAACCACCGGGTCTTATTCTACAAAGGATACACGCTGGAGGTATACATCAAACAGGTATACTCGCACAGGTCGGTCCCATCGGCAGTGCTAGGTGAAACAGGTAACAGTCAAAGAATAGCATATACAAGAATAAATTCACACCTGCACTCACCGCAAGGGTACCGCAACTCCAGCCTCATTCGTCCAGTGCCTCCAAAGACCAGGCATCTCAGATGTGGAGCGCTAAGAAAAGGCGACTGCCAGCGGCCTCGTTTACCTCTTTTAAACGAGGCTGGATGAAGCGCATAGTGATTGCATGAAACCACTGGCAGTCGCCTTTTTTGAGCGCTCCACATCTGAGATGCCCGGTCTTTGTTTGGAGGCACTGGACGAGTGAGGCCGGAGTTGCCGTACCCTTGCGGTGAGTGCAGGTGTGAATTTATTCTTGTATATGCTAGTAAATCTGGTTCTGCTTATCTTCTGATTTACATGTGTATATGTGTTCAGGGTTGAATCTAGAAATGTTATGTATCATGCCGGTGAACTTTGCAAATTAAAGGAATGTCATAAAAAACTATGTGAAACAAAATGTACACACAGACATGTTAACAGTTTTGATTGAGTCCCCTTCCAATCTCTAGATATAGCCAGGAGAAGTGTACGGCAGCATGTTTATCTTCCCAGCTTGCAGTTCAATCCAACTCATTACAGGAAAGTGTAAGTCTATGGAGCCCACTTTCTGCGTTATGGGAATGGGAGTCCAAAAGGAAGTTGTACTGTGCAGTGTCCATATTTACAGAAAAAGAGCAGATACTGAGAATTACATTCAGCATACAGGACAAAAGAAGTGTTTACAGACAGAATAGGGGCAGCTAGAGAGTGATACCTACTGCATACACAAACACCACTTTCACACAAACTGACATCACTTGCATATATCGCAAACCTATCACGTATGGATGCTGACATTTACCGCCACATATTGGCAGTTGTCCTATTTAGTTTAATTGGCTGAACACAGTCAACTTCTGATTATGTGGGAGCCATTTCCCGCGTATATACATCTATTTAGCAGGAGTCAATAGTGCAGCAGACCATATGTGAATTGACACATACACATGTATACAACCCCTCATCTGAAGCTTACATATTCATTTGCTGTGCCCCCACCTCCATGTAAAATAACTTGTGGATGCAGCAATTTTTTCTGTCATAGCACCACTGAGTTTTCTTTTGAACTTTTCTCGTAGATATAGAGGAATGAGGGCATTTTTTTTGTTGGATGAGTCACATTAGGGTACACATAATATATTAAAAAATCTTAGTTTGGGGGAGGAGGGAAAGAAAAAATACAATGTTGGGGTTTTGTTTTTACAGCATCTGGTGTCCAGAATAATAGCAGATAATGAGACTATACCCAACATATAGAAAAAGAAAAGAGGATGTGACTAGAGGATAAGACATGATGTTACAGCAGAATAGTAAGTGCAGATGTAGAGGTGACTGGAGGATAAGACACAATGTAATAACAGAACAATGAGTGTAGCTCTGGAGGTGACTAGAGTAAAAGGGAACTAATACATACGGTGATTATTGGCCAAACAGGCTGACATTGCCTACGTAATAGTGCCAGTCGGGGAGATTTATCAAAACCTGTGCAGAGGAAGAGTGGTGCAGTTGCCCATAGCAACCAATCAGATTGCTTCTTTCATTTTCCACAGGCCTCTTTAGAGGCCTGTGGAAAATGAAAGAAGCAATCTGATTGGTTGCTATGGGCAACTGCACCACTCTTCCTCTGCACAGGTTTTGATAAATCTCCCCCAGTGAGTTGTTTTAATCAATCTAAAAATCATCCTGCGGCCCTCTTTACCTGGTTCTTGAGCCCTGTAATGGGCTCTGTAAACAAGTGCTGATCTAAGTATGGCGCTTGTTCCTAGAGACCATCGGGCCATCTAATAAGAACTTAAAGGGTCACTCCGCTACCAGCGTCCGGAACATTGAGTTCCGAACGCTGTGTGCGGGCTTCCGTATACACGTCCTCCCCCTCGTGACGTCACGCCCCGTCATGTGACATCACGTCCCGCCCCCTCAATGCAAGTCTATGGGAGGAGGCGTGACGGCCGTCACTCCCCCTTCCCATAGACTTTCATTGAGGGGGCAGGCCGTGATGTCACGAGGGGGCGGGCGTGAACCCGTAAGCCCGCACACAGCATTCGGAACTCAGTGTTCTGGACGCTGGGAAGCGGAGTAACCCTTTAAGACATAATCTAAGAGCAGAATAGTGAGTACAACTCAGGAGTATAAAGTAAGGTTATCATTTATCTGACACAAGTTTCTGTGGTATACATCAACGGCCCAGGAGAAAGGAAGGGCTGCGTATGCAACTGTCTAACCCAGTCAGACTTATTTATTTAAATAAATAATATATATATTTTTTTTTGTAGGACTTGAAATCATGGTCGATAACACTTTTGAGTCCCACACAAAATGATATACGTTCGCATATGTGCCAAACGTATGCCAGAAAATATGTTTTGTGTTGGATAGGTTTGAACCCTGCCTGAGACAGGACGTAACAGTAGACTAGTGACTGCAGGCAGCTCTAGAGGTGAATAGTAGACATGCTACACACAAATACATTACTCGTATTAACATCACTAATAAAGTTTACTTATCTGTCCTTTTCCTCTGTGCAGTAAGGCTTGTGGACCTGCAGTCATGTGACTCAAATCGGCGTGAGGAAGAGTTTCTCCACAGAAGAGATAGATCTGTGGACACCCCACATCCCCCTCGCTTCATCTGTCCTGCATACATCTGGGGCACATTGTACCCCTAGCTACCCTCCTGTGGGCCTACAGCTGTGCATAAACCTTCCCCAGCACTTGCTTTGCTCCATGATCTTGAGAAGTAGCAAGGCCTGTTTTACAAGGAGCTCTGGATCTCCAATGATAATCTGGCCCTGAGTGTGCCTAAGTAAATATATAAGATTAACAGTCATTTTTATGTACTATAATACTTTGTAGAAAAACAACACAGTCACTCTAAGGGCAGTATATTCTTGGGCCATGCACACAGAGTTACATATCCTGTATAATGGTCCATTACTCAAGCAGCCGCATATCCTGATGTTTACAGAGCTATGAACACTGTGTGCAGCCAGCAATGACATCACAGCCAACACTAGTAAGGGTATGCTGGGAGCTGTTGTTTCACAAACAAGAACAGTACTATGCATGATCTCGCTGCAGACCGTGCAAGTGAATTCAATACTTATGGAAAGCAGAGAGAGGCAGAATAAACATTTACACTGACTCACAGGTGACATCTTCTATACTTGTGAACATTCTGTTTTGCTCCTCACCATCTATACTAAGACAAGTTTTTATGGTGCCTTACAATGTGTCCCTGAATATAGTACTGCTACACGCAGTACTGCCCTGAAAATAAAACTGCCACACATTGTGCTCACCTGAAGACTGCCTCACTATGCCCCCCTGAAAATAATATTAATATTTTTTACACTGCTCCTCTTGTAATAAATATTTAGAACAATAAATAAACTATAACTGAAATAAGTATTTCTATACATTAATCCCCTGTACTAAAATATACAATATACTATGCTCACTGTAATGCATAATAAATTACACTATACCTATATACACTATAATAAATAATAGAATACACTGTGCACCTTTAAAATAAAAAATAAAATGCATACGTTATGCCCCTTTATGACATAATTTGCTAGAAGAAGTTACCTTTTAATCTTCATGAAATCATTATCTTGATAGGATACTACGGGATGGGGTGTCCTCTGGGACCATCACTCAAGAATTGAGCATAACATGCAGTCAGAATCACTGTATAGCAGTATTCTACATTCTGACAGTTTGATGGTAACACAGTCCTCAGTACCAGTAATAAAAACTCTAAGTTGGCAACATTTATTTTATAACTTTAGGATTTTATGATTTGCCATAACTTTATTTCTTTCAATGGGCCCCTCTTTCTGCAGTCCCAGGGCATTTTGACAAATTTGACAGGATTTCTCTTCCTTTTCTCTCCTGTGCAACCTTATCCCAATACAGAGCTGTAAACTCGCCCCTGGATTTGGCAAGAAAGCTGATGGTTTTAAGCTGATGGTTTGAAGCAATAGGAGGAAAAATTATTTAAAGGGGTTCTCCGCCCATAAACATCTTATCCCCTATTCTAAGGATAGGGTATAAGATGTCTGATCGCAGGAGATCCGGCCGCAGAGATCCGGCTGCTGGGATCCTCCACAATCTCCTGGCAGGCATCAATGAGTGTTCCCTTCCGCTTCCCTCACACACTAGGGGTCTTATTGTACCTCTCCTGTGCACAGTGAGCATCATGTACAATATGGGGCAGCGAGAGGTGTTCTGAATTGGGAAGTGAGTGGCACCTTTATGCGTTCCTCCTGCACCCTATTCTGACACTGTACATGCCAAAGGCTGCCTGGGCATGCTGGAGTAGTTTTGCAACAGCTGGAGGCACACTGGTTGGGAAACACTGATGTTCTCTGTGTTCAGTACTGACATTGTCTAAGCATAATAACACTGTACAGCCCTGGATAGTTTTCTTTCTCAGACAGAAACCGATTACCAGTTTTCCAAACAGTTATGGACTCAACATAGAATGGTTTTGGGGCTCCAGAACCAAGTACCAGTTTTGCATAAAGTTATGGACTCAACATACAATGATCCTCCCAGAACAATGAATATTGTATGAAGAGGTGCCCCTGTATAAAGTGCAACTGGTCCTGCAAAAAAAAAAACAAGCCCTTATTTGGCTCCGTAGATGGAAAAATAAAAGTTATGACTATTAGAAGGAAAGGTGTAAAAAACTAAATTGGAAAAGCGAAAGGTGTTAAGGGGTTAAAATAAACTCTAGTTGCTTGAAAGGGGTTATCCAGGAAAAAAAAAACTTTTTTTTGCTATATCAACTGGCTCCAGAAAGTTAAACAGATTTGTAAATTACTTCTATTAAAAAATATTAATCCTTTCAGTACTTATGAGCTGCTGAAGTTGAGTTGTTCTTTTCTGTCTAAGTGCTGTCTGATAACACGTGTCTCGGGAACTGTCCAGAGTAGAAGCAAATTCCCATAGCAAATCTCTTCTACTGTGCAGTTCCCGAGACAAGCAGAGATGTCAGCAGAGAGCACTGTTGCCAGACAGAAAAGAACGACTCAACTTCAGCAGCTGATAATTATTGGAAGGATTCAATTTTTTTTAATAGAGGTAATTTACAAATCTGTTTAACTTTCTTGAGCCAGTTGATGTATATATATATATATATATATATATATATATATATATATATATATAAATGTTTTTTCCTGGAATACCCCTTTAAAATACGACATTTGAGTTGTATTAAAAGTCTATTGTTATCCCAGAGTCTGGGTCCTCAATAGGCTATGATGATTTCTAGATCTTGTAAAAGCAAAATAAGTAGAATAGCCTGGAATAAGGCATGAGTAAAAACTGACCCTAGTATCACTCCAATGAATTTTGACTGCTTTGAACCATTGGCTGAACACATTTCTGATCCAGCTTTTTGACTTGTGCGTTGCTAATACTAAAGGAATAGTGCAATACTCTGTTCATGTTTATCATTATTTGGAATCCACAAAGTTTGGCCTTTTCTGTAGGAAACTCTGTTGCAGGCTGAGTGATCACAGTAATAATGGAGCGTCCTGTAAAAAGAAGCTGTCGATAAAGGCCTGCACAGTTCAGATACATTTTATGCAGATTAAATGCATTTAGTGCAGTTCACACAGCTTGTGCGCTCAGCAGGGATTCATGGGGTTGGATATCAGTCAACCACAGCCAGCAGCTAAACCACAGGGCACAATCTGCTATTGTGCTTTAGAAGAGTCACTTAATCTAGCCTAATGGGGGAAAATCCCATGGGACAAATGTCTATTAAAGGCAGCAACTTACTTGTTCGCTTGAAGTAAAGCTCTGAATACATTTGTACGATAACACTTTAAAATGTTATTAATGGCTGCAAAATCCTCTTGAATAACAGTGTTTAGACTGATAGTACACGACCACTATCTGTACACGACCACTATCTGGCGCCCTCACTTGGTTTCTGAGACATGGAGTAAGATTAGGATTTAGATACAAATTAAGAAGTAGGTTACAAAATAACATTCATTTGCATTAGTATTTGTATAGTGGTTTATACAGTTTATCAAATATTATTCAGATCGCCCACAATATTCATACGGGCAATAAAAAATAGAATTGTGCCTTTCTCACCAGAACACCACTGTAAACCAAATTGATCAGTGTCACAAACAAATAATAGTGCCACTTGTCATTCAGGGCTTCCAATTCACATATCATTAGTTCTATACAAATGATGCCTAATTGCCAGTATAAAATGTAATTTACCTGTAATAATGCCCTGTGTCATGTCTGGTGCCTGCCTGCCTCTTTTACCTAAGGCAATAGTATGCAAATTAGGTGTCTCCATTCTGTAATGTTCCCTTCGCAGGACACATGGGATTTAAACTAGGACATTTAAGCTCCAGTAATCTCCCAGTACAATTCAGAAATCTAACCTGTACTTTGTCATATCATACATCCATTTTATACAACCTGTAGCTAAAAGTATGGAATCCCAACACTCAGAGGATGTTCACCCAGCCTCTTTACTTCTTATACACAGATGACAGATATGACACATAACAATGTTTATTTAATTAAGCTAAATATTGTGAATTCATGAAATAAACCTCAAAGAAATAGGAGTAAATAGTTTTAACCTCTTGGGGATGCTGGGTGTACCTGTACGCCCTTCGACCACTCCGCGATATAATTATTTTTTTTTAATCTAAAGCTGAGGAACGTGCTCTCGATTCACCCAAAGTGCAAGAAAAAGTGCAAACGTGTTACACTAACAAAACGTGCACAAAGGATGCGGTCTATCGCAAGCCCTTCTCCGATAGGAGAGAGGCCCCCCAACAAACCTTACCCTTCGCCTCTGGACCAAAAAGTACCTGCGAGGTTCCAGGTTCGATGTCCCTTTTCGCCGAAGCTACTAGGGGACCACAAATGCTCCCGGCATCCCCCTTGGCGTTAGCCAAGGTATCTGCCCGCAGAGCCGATAACGGTAGGTACCCTGCCAAAGCAGGAGTACCCGGGGTGTTTGCAGGGAGGTGCGGAACCTAATGGCCACACACACCTCCCCTAGACTGCCAGGAGGGACACCCAGAAGGGCTACCGCATCCTGACAAATCCTGTGAACACACAACACGCAAAAAGTGACACAGTGAGACAAAAAAGAAATAAATAAGTGAATGTGTGCAGATATACTGCCCTGACATCCGGACGGATCTATAAAAATTTCTCTGATCCTAGCCAGAAGGCCGGGAATCAAGAGGTGAGTGCCACAAGGTGAAGAGATTATGGTGCCCGTGCTTCAACTCAGTGAGTCCATCCTCCCAGTGAGTTTCGGCACCTCGGGGTCACCACTCCCCGAGGCACAAAAGTACATCGGCTCTAGACCCTCTCAGCCTCATGGCGAGACCCGGAGGGAACAGGTCACATCGGGGCAGCCGTCGAGCTGATTCCTCAGAACCAGCCCCGGAAAGCCCCGGTACACCTGCATCCTCCATGCAGCACCCATCCCCATCCCCATCCCCACCAGCCCCATACCATACCGGGTGACCCCGTGTCATATCGGGTCGGTCCCGGCGGTTAACGGTAGCCGGGACCCGGGGCTAATACCGGACATCACTGATCGTAGTGATGTCCGGTATTAACCCTTTAGAAGCGGCAATCAAAAGTTGTTTGCAACCCCCTTTTCCCATTAAAAAAACATGTAAATAAAAATAACTATAAACATATGCGGTATCACCGCTTGCATAAATGTCCGAACTATGAAAAATATATCGTTAATTAAACCGCACGGTCAATGGTGTACACACCAAAAAATTCCAAAGTCCAAAATAGCGTATTTTTGGTCACTTTTTATACCATAAAAAAAAAAAAGCGATCAAAAAGTCTGATCAAAACAAAAATGGTACCAATAAAAACTTCAGATCCCAGTGCAAAACATTAGCCCTCATACATCCCCATATGCAGAAAAATAAAAAAGCTATAGGGGTCAGAAGGGGAAAATTTTTTTTTACTAAATTCATTTTCGTACATGTAGTTATGATTTTTTCCAGAAGTAAGACTAAATCATACCAACATATATAGGGTATCATTTTAATCATATGGACCTACAGAATAAAGATAAGGTGTCATTTTTACGAAAGATGCACTGCATATAAAGATAAGCCCCCAAAAGTTACAAAATTGAGTTTTTTTTATTTTGTTTTTTATTTTTATTTTGTCGCATAATTACTTTTTTTTTGTTTCGCTGTAGATTTTTGGGTAAAATAACTGATGTCCTTACAAAATAGAATTAGTGGTGCAAAAAAAGCCATCATATGGGTCTGTAGGTGCAAAATTGAAAGGGTTATGATTTTTTAAAGGTGAGGAGGAAAAAATTTAAGTGCAAAAACAGAAAAACCCTGAGGCCCCAAGGGGTTAATTATAGGCATAGGTTTTACTAGATCAAATATAGGAAAAATGATGAAATTACTTAAAGGTTATAAAAAAAATAGTATGTAGCACTTTGATGTCCTTCTTTAGGCTTTCGTGACAGGCTTTGAGGGATGAAGCCTTGTCATTAAACAATTTCGAAATCCTTACCATAAACTTTCCTTCAGATTAAGATCCAGACTGTTTGTGACTGATGTGCCTTCTCTTAAGAAAACCTTTAACATTATTTGGTCTTGAGGCAAGAAAAAAAACGTACCTAAAACTCTGATTGTGAGAAACAAAATTCTGATAAAACCAGGACTGAAGTTTTTGGCCTCAATTCTAAGCATGACGCTTAGAATGTCTACAAGAAACCAGGCACTTCTCATCACCTGCCAAATACCATCCCTACAATGAAGCATGGTGTTTGCAACATCATGCTGTGGTGGCATTTTTTAAGCAGCTGAGACAGGGAAACTGGTCAGGGTTGAAGGGAAAGCTGAATGGAGCAAGTACTGACATATTCTTAATATAAACCTGATCTTGAGTGCTCTGGACCCCAGACTGGGCCAAAGATTTGCCTTCCAACAAGACAATAACCCTAAATATACAGCCAAGACAGCACATGAGTGACTTAGGGACAACTCTGTATATGTCCTTGAGTGGCTCAGCCAGAGCCTGCATTTTAGGTGTTAGCTTTAAGTTTTCTATCCTGACACTTTGATGTCTTCCTTGGTCTACCTGAATGTTTTCCTTTTATAATGTTACTATTTTATTTATACTTTCACTACATTGTACAGACAGCCAAATAGAAGCAACAAGTATCACATGCCGCATTTATGCTGGATCCCCATTTGGAAGAAGTTTTATAATTCTTACCATTGTTTCAGTTGGCAACTCTCTTGTTGGGACTTCTGCCAGGATATGTTTTAGAAATGCAAATGACAAGCTAATTCCATCATTTATTCCTCAACAATAAGTGTTTGAAAAATGAATTCTTCAAATAATCAGAAAGACAAATGTCATTAAGTAAAGTACTTTTCTTTGAGGTATGGTAGGCTGGGTTCACATATGTGTGGTGTCCGGCACAGTTTCCCTCTGGCGTGCACCGGAGGGAAACTGATGCTAGAACTGATCCCATTCATTTGAATGGAACAGTTCACAATCACCCAGCATCTCAATTTTGACGCCGGATGGTTGGACACGCCGGAGGGCACCGGACAGGGGAACGCAGCTTGCTGCATTCCCTTGTCCGTTGCTCAAAAACAATGGACACTGGATGCCATACAACTGATGACAAGTTGTCATCAGATCTGGCATGAGTTCCATGGAGATTTAGGCTGAGTTCACCTATGCCGAATGCCGACATATATGAACCAAGCCTAACACAGCCCCAAATTGTGTGTCTATTTTACATTGTTTTGTGTCATATGTGTTATCTGTATTTTTTTCCCATATTTTTGCAAGGGATTTTAAGATAAATATGCAGGGATTTTTAGGAGGGGTATTTAGTAAGACGTACCAGTCTAAAAAAGCCCCACCATTACACAGGCTTGCTGATGTTATGTAGGGGCGCACACCTCGACATAAATCTATCGTGACTGTGCACCAGTGCTGAAATCTCCATTAGCTCTGAGCTAGAAGAGATTTCAACAGAAGTTCACGCAGCGTAAAATGTCATAAATCTGGTGATACGGGGGGTTTAGGCCCCCTTTTCACTAAGTCACACCCATTCCTTGGACATAGCAAAAACGATAAATATTCACACATCTGGAGTTGTGTGAATATTTGCCGTTTTGTCCAGAAACAAAAAAATCCCTATAATAAATACCCCCAATTAGTGTGTTTTTTTTTTTGTTTTTGTTTTTTTTATGTGGGTATACCCCACAATAAATAATCACATGGTAACACATAGATGAACAGTGATTTAGGTAAATTAATAAGATAAATGTCATGTGTAAATAATTCTGAAATGGAATTCTAAAAAATAACCTTGGTTGAAATGATACAAGATAATTTACTGAACAATGGAGGCATATCATAAAGTAGGCATTGGTCATGTAGTGAACAAGGCTAAAATAAATCCTGGTTTGTATAATAAATATTGCAGTACTTTCCCCTCTTCCCTTTCTGGGGTATAATGCATTTGATGCATATGAGATGGAAATGATATTGCAACTGCTGGAAAAACAATACATACTGTTCATTCAAAGCCTTGAATTTGCTCTTGCAGGAAATGTGTGATGTATGAAGGGATGAGCTTAACTGTACATTTATCTGTGCTGAAGATTGCCGAGGGATTTCATGATTTAGAAGACTTGCTGCCTCAACAATGGAACAGAGAAACGATGTAACAATAAATATGTCACAATTCTTGCTGAGTGATGGAGGTCCTGTGGAGAGAAGAAACCACAGTCATCTAAAAACAGCCAAGTTATAGATGATATACTCTGAGATCGTTTTTGGCTTATATCAGTGGAAATATCCATATTTACAGCCAGGAAATACAAAAATAAAACCAATATTTGGTTATCATTAATATTAAATATTTAGTAAATCATTAAAAGGGGTGTGATAACAGGACAGGCATACTCTGAATGACAACATCTGTCAATAATCTTGAAAGCTTAAAAAGTGGATGTAAATGCACTAATCAGGAGGGACGTGCACAGACATTTCCGTGGGCAGGGGCTCAAGTGAAAAAAAGGGCACTTTTCCAGTAGCGTAGCAATAAATTTGGCGACCTCTCTATGAGACATACTGAGGGGGCTCCTACATACACTGTCACCCTTTCCATATGTTGTCCCCTTCCATGTTGTTACTCCCCTAAACACACTGTCACGCCCTTCATACAGCCACACTTACATTAAAGAGGTTATTTGGCGGGAGTTTATTTATTTATTTATTTTATTCTGAACAATGCCCATTCTGCAATATATAAAAAAATTACCCTTTACTCACCTTCAACACTACCTCTACTGTCCTGTTTCAGTCCCTGGTGCAATCCTCTTCCTGAGCGGACGTGTGACACATTGGGTCCTGTCACCTGGGCCCAATGTGTCACACTGCGGCTCAGCCAATCACTCGTCAAAGCAGGACATTGTTGAAACCAGCGATTTACTGAGTTGCAGTGTGACATATTGGGCTCAAGAAGCAGGAAAAGGAGCTCACTGGGGACCGGAGCAGGATACCGAAAGCACCGCGGAAACGCTGAGGGTGAGTAGAGGCTTATTTTTTTTATGTATTGCAGAATGGGTATAGTTCACAAAAAGAGAACCTTCTGTCAGGTAACCCCTCTTATCCCCTCCTAATCTTGTCACTCCCTCACCCTCCAATTATACCATACTCTCCTTTCCTCTCTCTGCCACACTCATCCTATCATTTTAATCAAATTCACCTTCTCTTACAATTTCACACTCATCCTCTATTATTCTGTTACATTCACCCGTCCACACTCCCCTTGTCACCTTAACCCAGTTCTTAATGACTTGTAAAATAAAACAATAACGTTATTTATCCGGCACAGTAAACAATATAAAAAAAAACACAAGAATCGGTAATTTTGGTCCAAAAGGTGGGAAAAAATGATAAAAGGTAGCATGAATTGCAAAAATAGTACCAATAAAAAGTCCAGCTCATCTCGCACAACATAAGCCCTCACACAATGCAATCTTCTAAACACCAGCCGAAAGTATGGCTGCATTGCAATAGTAAAATATATATACAGTGACCCCCTGACTTACGAAGGCCCCGACATATGATCATTTCAACATATGATGGCCTCTCAGAGCCCATCGTATGTTGAAGGCAGCATCGACATATGATGCTGCTGTGTGTCGGGGCCATCGTACAAACAGCTATCTGACAGCGCTGATAACTTCAGCATGTGACAGATAGTTGTTTAATGTGCCCCGTTCTGCCTCCTGTTACTCACATGCTGTCCTGCTA
Source organism: Hyla sarda (assembly GCF_029499605.1). NCBI lineage: Eukaryota > Metazoa > Chordata > Amphibia > Anura > Hylidae > Hyla > Hyla sarda. The sequence continues at coordinate 245,265,771 of NC_079190.1, forward strand.
ACTCATACAGGCTTCCACTGTGAGCTCCGTGTAAGCCCCGCCCTCCCCAGTGCAGCCATAGCCAATAGCCTGGAGCATCTTGCTGCAGGCATCCAATGAGCTGCTGGCTGCCCTCCCCTTCCTTTCCTATAGAGCTGTAGTCGGCAGGATCGTAATGGAGGACATTCTGTCCCCCTGAAGGTATTTAAAGAACTGTACAATACATACAATACATATACACACTATACACCCCATAAATCAATGTTTCCCTATCAGTGTGCCTCCAGCTGTTGCAAAACTATAACTCTCAGCATGCCCAGACAGTCAATGGCTGTACATGCATGCTGGGAGTTGTAGTTGTGCAACAGCTGGAGGCACCCTGGTTTGTTAAACACTCCCCATACACTCCACATACAATGGTCATCCCAGAACCAATTAGCAGTTTCCCATAGAGATATGTATTCAACATTCAATGGTTCCGAGGCCCCAGAACCAATTACCATTTTTACATAGACATATGTACTCGACATATGATGGTTTCAACATATGATGGTTCTCCTGGAACCAATTAATATCATATGTTGAGGGACCACTGTGTATATATATATATATATATATATATATATATATATATCGATGCTGCTGCAAAACTACAACTCCAGCTGTTGCAAAACTACAACTCCCAGGTCAACAGCTGTCCGGGCATGCTAAGAGTTGTAGTGTAGCAACAGCTGGAGGCACCCTGATTGGGAAACACTGGTGTGTCTGTGTGTGTGTACAGATAGATAGATATACACACACTCCCAGGCACTTACAGGGAGATCTTCAGGCTTCCGGCTGCCTCACTCCCTCATGACTTTACAGCAGGCGGGCAGTGTCTACAGGTCAGAGATAGTAGACATCCCCAGCGTGCGTGCAGATCTGCTCAGATTTATTTATTTATTTTTAAAGGGCCAGCACTTTTATCTCAAAGAAGTTTGATTAAAAAAAATCTGAGATGTGGAGCCCGGGGGAGGAGGAAAAAACATCTGAGCTGCTTAGTGTAATTCTGTCTCCTCCTAGCGGAACCAGGAGCTCACTTAACAGAAGAGGACAGGGAGACAAGAAGACGAGCTGAGCGATCCCAGCCCCTGCACCTATCCTCCCCTCCCATCTGATAGTAGTATAATAAACCATTAGAGATGAGCAAAGTTACAGTAATTTGATTCATCACGAACTTCGCGGCTCGGCAGTTGCAGACTTTAGTCTGCATAAATGAGTTCAGCTTTCAGGTGCTCCGGTGGGCTGGAGACTCTCTCCTAGGACGTTTTATCTACCTTTTCCAGCCCACCGGAGCACCAGAAAGCTGAACTAATTTATGCAGGCTAAAGTCAGCAACTGCCAAGCCGAGAAGTTCGTGACAAATCGAATCACTGTAACTTCGCTCATCTCTTTAAACCATAATAGACCAAAAAGGGCACCTGACAGAGGGGCATCAAAAGGGCAGGGGCTTAAGCCCCCTTTCTAGTCTATGTGTGCATGTCCCTGCTAATCAGAATACTAGGCAGTACACTCTGACTCCTTATAACAGGGGGACAGCATCATATGTGCTGTTTGGCAGATTTATACCATCTGTGTTATCTATGTTAGTGTCATCTTTCATTATAGTCAGGCCTGGGACAATGATGAGGATACTGCTGAAAAGTGATCACTACTCTGGCAGTGTCACCTTATTATAAGACTTTGTAAATTTGAAAGCTACATACCGGTAGTTTAAGATTTATTTATTTATGCATTTCAACAGGGATGTGGGAAAAAAAAGCAAAGAATTCTTAAAAATAGATTTAGCAGAAAATATTGACAAACAACAGGTCATTTTCCTCACAGGGAAAAATGTTCTCATACTATTGTGTCCGGGCTGCAAAAACCCCATAACAAACATTAACTCCCCTTCCTTCGTTTCCCTGCTGCGCCACTAAAGCTCTTTGATCACCTGGTTCTGTTTCCTTCCTTCTTCCGTGTGTACGGATCATCAGACTGCAGTCAGGGTATCACCGGCCGCAGCAATGTCCTGCCTGGGCCTGTAATAGGCTGAGCGCATTGTCATGTAAGGAGCCTGGGCAGCAGGGGGAAGGCAGGGCCTGGGCTTATAACATGACACTGCGCTCATCCTATCACTGGCCCAGGCGGGATATCGCTGCAGCCGGTGATACGCTGCAGTCTGACGATCCGTGCACACAGAAGAAGGGAGGAGACCGAACCAGAGGACTGATAGCGGCACACCGGGGGAGGAAGGTGAGATGTTTGTTTTGGGTTTTTTTTTTTTTTTGCAGCCCGGGCACAATAGGATGAGAAAATGTTTCACAATACTACTCCTTTAATTATACCACAGCTGTTTAAAATATGAAAGCTGAAATGGGATTTGTTGCTATGGGGAACAAAAACAGTTTTACAATAAGTCAGTTTTTTTTTATCTCCTTACAGTCATGGCCATAATAAATGTTGGCACCCCTGAAAGTATTTCTCACAAAAAAGGATTGCAGTAACACATGTTTTGCTATACACATGTTTATTCCCTTTGTGTGTATTGGAACTAGACCAAAAAAGGGAGGAAAAAAAGCAAATTGCACATAATGTCACACCAAACTCCAAAAATGGGCTGGACAAAATTATTGGCACCCTTAACTTAATATTTGGTTACACACCCTTTGGAAAAAATAACTGAAATCAGTCACTTCCTATAACCATCAATAAGCTTCTTACACCTCTCAGCCGGAATGTTGGACCACTCTTCCTTTGCAAACTGCTCCAGGTCTCTCTTATTGAAAGGGTGCCTTTCCCCAACAGCAATTTTAAGATCTCTCCACAGGTGTTCAATGGGATATAGATCTGGACTCATTGCTGGCCACTTCAGAACTCTCCAGCACTTTGTTGCCATCCATTTTTGGGTGCTTTTTGACATATGTTTGGGGTCATTGTCATCTCAGATGCAAATCCAGCTTTCTGACACTGGGCTGTACAGTGCGACCCAAAATCCATTAGTAATCCTCAGATTTCATGATGCCTTGCACAGATTCGAGGCAGCAAAACAACCCCAAAACATCATTGAACCTCCACCATATTTCATTGTAGGTACTGTGTTCTTTTCTTTGTAGGCCTCATTCCGTTTTCGGTAAACAGTAGAATAATGTGCTTTACCAAAAAGCTCTATCTTGGTCTCATCTGTCCACAAGACGTTTTCCCAGAAGAATTTTGGCTTACTCAAGTTCATTTTGGCAAAATGTAGTCTTGCTTTTTAATGTCTCTGTGTCTCCTCCTGGGTCTCCTGCCATAGCGTTTCATTTCATTTAAATGTTGACGGATAGTTCGCGCTGACACTGATGCTCCCTGAGCCTGCAGGACAGCTTGAATATTTTTGGAATTTGTTTGGGGCTGCTTATCCACTATCCGGACTATCCTGAGTTGACACCTTTCATAAATTTTTCTCTTCTGTCCACGCCCAGGGAGATTAGCTACAGTGCCATTGGTTGCAAACTTCTTGTTAATGTTGTGCACTGTGGACAAAGGCAAATCTAGATCTCTGGAGATGGACTTGTAACTTTGAGATTGTTGATATTTTTCCGCAATTTTGAAAGGGTGCCAATAATTTTACCCAGCCCATTTTTGGAGTTTGGTGTGACATTATGTCCAATTAGCTTTTTTCCTCCCTTTTTTGGTTTAGTTCCAATACACACAAAGCGAATAAACTTGTGCATAACAAAATATGTGTTACTGCAATCCTTTTCTGTGAGAAATACTTAATTTTCTTAAAAAATTTCAGGGGTGCCAACATTTATGGCCATGACTGTATTTCATTTTGGCAATTCCATATGCACTACTCTTGCTGCCTCTACCAGCCTCTTCCCATCTCAGGCCCAGCAGCCTGCCTGTCACCACAAGCAGCATATGTTATTAAAAAAATCCATTTTAATTCCCTAACATTGTCTATCTACAACAGATAACTTTATCAAATATTGCAATGTAAACGCGTGCTGAATATGGGTTTTGATACAAGTAATATACAGAATAGTGTGCAGAATTATCTGAACATCCTGTTGCCATAGGTTTGACCATTAAAGTCTATAAGCATGTCAATGTGCAGTATATACACTGGCAAATATACACTCACATTACTCCACAGATATGGTGTGAATTGTGCCTAACCCAGATAAGCATAATTTCTAAAAAATAAATTATGAAAGCATCTCAAGATGATGAAAGCATGTAAAATATAAAAGCAGTGCTCACAAGCATCATATTTTATTCACCTACTGTATTACAGACTAGAATAATTTAAAGAAAAATTAAATGTAGAAAGAAATAATTAACCCTTTTACAACCCCCTGTATTTAGATTTTTGGCTTACGTTTTCTTTCTTCTCACTTTTTCCACTGACAAAGTTGTATTAGGGATTATTTTGTTGTGAGACAAGTTGTACTTTTCCCTGGCACCCTTTTTTTTTTATCATATGATGTATTATGAATTCTGGAAAAAAAAATTGAAGAATAAAATTAAAAACTAACGAAATTTGTTCATCATGCAGTAAAACTGACATGCTAACTTTATTCATTGGGTCAGAAATATTCCAATGATACCAAACTGCAATCATTTTTGTTTTGTTTTATGATAAAAAAAAATATATATACTTGTTTTATAGATAAAAACTACAATACTTGAAAAAAAAATTGTTCATTGTTATGTTCTAACCCCTATAACGTTTTTATAGTGGGCCAATGGACACACTAGACATCAGGGATAAGGGAGATTTAATGTTTAAATGCCACAATCGCTATTTATTGTGGTATTTAAACTGTAAAACAGTGGGCCTCTGTCGGTTATGGCGCGGACTAATCGCTCTTACCCGTGCCATACTTCTTCACCCACTCCATGATGTACATGTATGGTATGGGTCTGGAAGAGAGTGACTACAAAAAATAAAATAAAAACAAGAGAAGCATTTGAATCCTTTAATTGGGCACTGTCAGATCCAAAAGTTTTTTTATATGTTGTTACGGATGAAAATTAAAGAACTTTGTATCTTGTACCAATAATATGTATTTTAAATATTTAATAAAGAAAACGGCTCCTGAAAATCCCACCATTAGGGGTCCCCATTCCTACTGGAACACTAACCAGTCCTGCAGCAGCATCAGCTTGTCTTTGAGTCATGGACAAGAGATGACTTATGGAGAAGGCTGCATGAGCAGACACACCAATCACCTCCTACCACCTCAAGGAGGAACGCACCTCCTTTCCCTGACACTGTGAGCTAATAAAAAGAGGGATTTTTATAATAAATATAGGTGTTAGAGGCATATAAATGAGATGTACATGGTCAGGATTAGGTACTGAGTAGTTTTTTTGTGAAAACAGGTACGCCTTAAGGATTAAGACCATTTTGGCCTTGAGGACACAGCCAATTTTAATTTTAGCATTTTTGCATAACTCATTTATTTTTCCACCAACAAACCAATATAGGGGCTTGTTTTTTGTGTGACCAATTGTTCCCAGAGGGGACTTTTATATGCAATCATTAGACTACATTCATTGAAAATGCTGTGCCTATCGCATAGCACTATGCAGTGTGATAGACAATCCCCTGGTACAGCCTAGTTAAGCCAGGCTGCATCAGTAAGTCAGCAATCGGAGGTAGGTAAGGGGACCCTCCTCCACCATTTAAGCTCATCGTAGCCCTGCTTTCATGTCTCTGGGTACGATAAGCTCCACTGAGCTACTGGGAACTTTTACTTACAATTTAAGTAAGTAAAGGGTTAATAACAGGCAGAGGGATAGCCGCTGACCGTCATTAGAAGTGAGTGTCTGACAGTAGCTGACACTCACTGCTCTGAAGCGAGCACAGACCAAACTGCATAGACCAAGCTGACCATATGGAAGTGGACATCTGGACATTTTCATTAATTTAAGGATAGAAAAACTATTACTGGTTTCAAAATAACTTTTAAATATTTTTTGGGATATTTATATACTTCAGTTTAGATTACAATGTTAAAATCGCAGCTTGGAAAAATAAATTTTCACTGTGCTTATTGCTTCTTCAGGGAACTGAACTGAGTGACTGCAGAAAAGATGACTGCTTAGATGATTTTTGTTTCACAGGTCAAAGAAGAATACAGGGGCATTGAGTCCCCTTTCTTCCAGGACAAAAGTATTGATTTTGAGGTTGAAAGCAAAAAATGTACCAACCATAGTGATGTTGTTAGCAGCTTTACACTAGCATTTACTCTACTTCTGCAAATTCAGTAATATTTGTACTGGTACACATTATGTGTACAGTGCATATCTACAGTCTGCATATAAATATTTTGATATCCCTCAAATCTGTGCTTGCTCCAACAGTTTCACAAAACATGACCTCAATTGTGTTAGGAGTTTCCTAAAAATGTTGTGAGAATTGTCCTTAGTTTACAACATAGGACTCAAATGTTTTTAACTCACAAGCCACATTCATATCTAACACATGGTAAGGAATTTTCATTAGGTACAGGAGAAATTGAGGCATATCAAAATATATGTAGTTTAACCCCTTAAAGGGGTTATCCACCATAAGGTGATTTTAGTATCTACCTGGCAGGCAGTAATGGACATGCTTAGGAAGGATCTGCGCTTGTCTTGGGGCTAAATGGCTATGTTGTGAGATTACCATAATACTGTGGCTAGCTTTTTGTGAACTGGTATTTCCTGTTTGACTTTTCTTTTTTTGACTACAAATCCCACAATTCCATTTTCCTACCTCCCACACATCAGCCCCCCCCCCCACCCACCGAGACATAAATGAGTTGCATCCATCAAAAGACCTTTTCAATCAGGATGCCTACAGCTGTTGCATTAGTTGCAGATTGATCCCTCCACCCATTGAAGCAGACAGGCTCCCTGTCATCAGCTGACTAGTGAGTCAGGTCTCGGCCGCATTGCATGCTGGGAAAAATCTGAGATAACAGTCATTTTGTATGCTGTTAAAAAATAAATAGCGGGGTGAAAATCACATAAGAATTATGAGAAAACTGTCACATACAGGTACAGACACTATATTATGAACTATACTAACTTTACAGCCCCTGTAGCATAGTCAAATAAGAAAAATTCCTGGAATACCCCTTTAAGGACTCAGGGTTTTTCCATTTTTGCACTTTCGTTTTTTCCTCCTTACTTAAAAAAAAATCATAATTCTTTCAAATTTGCACCGAGAAATCCATATGATGGTTTATTCTTTGCACCACCAATTCTAATTTGCAACAACATCAGTCATTTTACCCAAACATCTATGGTGAAATGGGAAAAAATAATCATTTTGCGACAAAATTGAAGAAAAAATGTTTTTTTGTAAATTTTGGGGGCTTCAGTTTCTAAGCAGTGCATTTTTCGGTTCAAATGATACCTTACCTTTAATCTGTAGGTCCATACGATTAAAATGATACCCTACTTATATAGGTTGGATTTTGTCGGACTTCTGGAAAAAATCATAACTACATGCACGAAAATTAACACTTTTAAAATTGTCATCTTCTGACCCCTATAACTTTTTTCCGCGTATGGGGCGGTATGAGGGCTAATTTTTTGCGCCGTGATCTGAAGTTTTTAGCGGTACCATTTTTGTATTGATTGAACTTTTTGATCGCTTTTTATACATTTTTTCATGATATAAAAAGTGACCAAAAATACGCTATTTTGGACTTTGGATTTTTTTTGCGCATACACCATTGACCCTGCGGTTTAATTAACAATATATTTTTATTATAATTCAGGCATTTCTGCACACGGCGATACCACATATGTTTATTATTATTTTTATTTACACAGTTTTTTTTTTTAAATGGGAAAAGGGGGGTGATTCAAACTTTTGTTAGGGAAGGGGTTAAAGGATCTTTATTAACTTTTTTTTTTCCAACATTATAGCTCCCATAGGGGGCTATAACAATGTACACACTGATCTTTGACATTGATCATTGTTATCCCATAGGATAACATTGATCAATGATTCTGCTGCTTGACTGCTCATGCCTGCATCTCAGACACTGAGCAGTCATTCGGCGATCGGACACCAGGAGGCAGGTAGGGGCCCTCCTTGTGTGTTCCAGCTGTTCGAGACGTCACGATTTGCCCGCGGTGGTCCCGAACATCCGGCTGAGCCAGCCGGGAGTAGTTTACTTTCACTTTAGATGCGGCGATCAACTTTGGACGCCACGTCTAAAGGCTTAATAGCACGCGGCACTGCGATCTATTATCCACGGGGCTCGACCCGCTATAGAAACGGAGCAGACTCAGGGCTCATAATGTTTCTTGTTGAGATAATGCTAAGTAAGGTCACATGCACATCACATTTTCTGTCTTCCACTGGGATACATCAGAACATCATAAAAAGGTATTCAAACGTATATTGCAGCATACCCATGGCATAACCGTAGGCTTTAATAAACAAAACATAATCTTATGAACATGGGACAGGAAAGTAAGGTAGACTGTGCTTTTCTTGCCCCCAAATAAAATATATACAGTATAATTAGACTACATTTGGTCTATAAGAGCATATAGCTAGGCTGTGGTATATGGTTTAATACCTGTTTTTTAAGTATTCTGACATATACGAGCAGCAGACAATGAAAATAAGATATTAACCCCTTAAGGACCAAGCCCATTTTGGCCTTAAGGATCAGGCCAATTTTTGTTTTTGCACTTTTGTTTTTTCCTCCTCCCCTTCTAAAAACCATAATGCTTTAAATTATGCACCTACAGGCCCAAATAAGGGTTTGTTTTTTCTCCTATTGTAATATGTAAGGACATCACTTATTTTATAACAATTTTTTATTACATTATTTTATTTGAAAAATTGGAAAAGGGGGGGGATACAAACTTTTATTAGGGAAGGGGCTTATTCACATTTACTAACTCTTTTTTTTTTTACTCTTTTTTTTTCTAGTCCCCACAGAAAGCTTTAATAAGCAATCTTGCATACACTATTCAATGCTAAGCTTCAGCTCATCATTTATCAGTGTTATCGGTGCTCTGCAGCTCTAGCCTGCAATGGCTGGCAGCAGCATCAGAACACCGATCGGACGGTGAGGAGGCAGGTTAGTGCCCTCCCGCCATCCACTCAGCTGATCGGGAACTGCAATTTGCCGTGGATGTCCCGATCAGCTCCCTGAGCTAACAGGCAATGTTAGATCCCACCTTTACATGCCACAATCAACTTTGATGGCAGCGTCTGAAGGGTTAATGCTGGACACTGGCCTGATCAGCAATGTCATAGTAACATATGAACATAGTTCATAAGGTTGAAAAAAGACTAAGAGTCTAAGTTCAACCTATAACCCTAATCAGTCCCTACTGAGTTGATCCAGTCATTAACTGTGGGTCCTGACTGCTGATAGCAGTTGGTACCCACTGGGTATGAAGGGCTCTTAGCTTGTGAGCATGCTTCAAACTACTGGTGCGGGACACAAGGGCATACCTGTACACCTAAACATAGGGCTAAACTTAGCTTTCGGACACACAGAGGGAAGGAAAGGGGGGGGGATATCAGTCCTCTTCTTTCTCGACATCTTGACTGTCCATGATGAAATAGTCTCTGGGCTAGCCCGTTTGTAGCCCGTGAACCAGCCCATCTCAGTCCTGGATGGAAATTCTCTCTGAATTTATAATCAGGCATTTCTGGGCAAACCGCAATCTGTCCTTATAATTGTTCATTAGGCACCAGGCTTCCTAGATAGCCCCAACCATGTGAACCCCAAGGAGATATTCCGTAAAGCATGAGTGATGCAATCTCAGTTCATATTCCAAGGCATCCAATAGGGCCCAGGCATATTGCCAAAGGTGCGAAGTTGTTTCCTCAGTGAATGAGCACTTCAGGCAGTAGCTGCTTTTTGAAAGTATGGGCATGCATGAAAGTTCTCAGGGAAAGGCCCTCTCGAACGGCCATCAGGATGGCTACAGGATGATAATGTCATCCTGTAGTGCACAGGAAGTCAGAATTTGACATCCTGTTGTAACCATAAGGCACAAGAAGATTTGCCTAATTTATTATGAGACTTTTTTTTTTTTTTTTTTTTAAGATTAAAAATTTTTGAGCAAGAGGATATAAAAAGTCTCAGCATAACACAACCGCTGACATGGTGGAAAAATAGAGTTAACAAGAAAGTAAGCTAACATTACCCATTTTAACAGTAATTAGTTGAATTTTTTTAAATTCCCATTAAAGGGGTACTCCACCCCTAGACATCTTATCCCCTATCCAAAGGATAGGGGATAAGATGTCTGATCGCCGGGGTCCCGCCCCTGGGGACCCCCGCAATAAAGCATGCAGCACCCACCGTATCTGCTTCCGGAAGCTCTGGAGGTTCTGGCTCCCGACCAGGGGGACGGAAGATCGTGATCTCACGACTCTGCCCCTGTGTGACATCAGGCCCGCCCCCTCAATGCAAGTCTATGGGAGGGGGCATAATGGCTGTCACGCCCCCTCCCATAGACTTGCATTGAGAGGGCGGGACGTGATGTCACAAGGGGGCGGAGTTGTGATGTCACGATCTTCTGTTCCCGTGGTCGGGAGCAAGAACCTCCAGCGTTGCCGGAAGCAGATACAGGTGGGTGCTCCATGCCATATTGCGGGGGTCCCCAGCGGCGGGACCACCGCGATCATACATATTATTCCCTATCCTTTGGATAGGGGAAAAGATGTCTAGGGGTGGAGTACCCCTTTAACAATATTTATTTCTGTTATTCATTGTTTTTGTATTTTTTGGTTGAGATGTAAGACTTTAAAATTTTTACATTTTTATTTTATTTAATAATTTAAAAACATGTTTGAATACACCAGTGATAATTTTTGGTATTCAGTTTATTTTGTTGTGGTGTTAGCACACAAATGTTGAAGACTATAGAAAGTTGCCTTTAACATCTTAAGGACCAAGGGCGTACCTGTACACCCTGGTCCCACTCCCATGCTATAACACAGGGTCACGGGCTGACCCCGCATCAAAGCCAGGTGGTCCTGGCGGCTATCAGCTGCCAGAAAACGTGTCTAATGCCGGGCATCACCGAATGGGGTGATGCCCGGAATTAACCCCTTAGACGCGGCAATTTCACTTTTAGTGCTTAGTTTATTGAAGGTATTAAAAGCTGATAATCTCAAAAATGATACCTAAAATATCAACATAATGTATATATTAATTTCAGGTACTAAGCAACCTCATATATTTTTAAAGTCACACAGAGGTATGTATGCCAGCAGAGACAATAAATCATTCATTTGATATTTAAGGAAGCATTGAAGCTTATTAAACTAACAGGGCTCTGAGAGCTGGGTAGACAGGCAGACAACAGTGAGATAGATAGATAGTTTCAAAGTATAAATATATTTCATGTATATGTGCATTTTGTCACAGATGGAAAAACAGAGGGGTATATTTATCCAACCTTGTGAGCTGTTTTCCATTGCAACAAGTCAGATTCCAGCTTTTATTTGACAGATGCCTTTTAAAAAAAATACTTGAATCAAACTGATAGGTTGCTATGGGCACCTAATTCACTGACACTTTGTACAAGGTATGATAAATCTCCCCTTATTTGACTATGTTACAGGGGTTGTAAAGTTAGTGTAGTCCATAATATAGTGTCTGTACCTGTGTGTGACAGTTTTCTCACAATTCTTATGTGATATTCACCCCAATATTTATTTTTACCAGCATACAAAATGACTGTTGTCTCAGATTTTTCCCAGGTTGTAATGCGTCCGAGACCTGACCTCACTAGTCAGCTGATGACAGGGATCCTGTCTGCTTCAATGGGTGGAGGGATAGCTTGGTGGGAGAGAGATCAATCTGCAACTAATGCAACAGCTGTAGGCACCCTGATTGAAAACCAAAGGTCTTTTGAATGGATGCGGCTCATTTACGTTTCAATGGGTGGGGTGGCTGATGTGTGGGAGGGAGGAATTATGGGATTTGTAGTCAAAAAAAGAAGAGTCAAACAGGAAATACTAGTTCACAATAAGATAGCCACAGTGTTACGTAATCTCACAACATAGCCATTTAGTCCCAAGACAAGCGCAGATCCTTCCTAAGCATGTCCATTACTGCCTTCCAGGTACGTACTAAAATCATTTTATTGTGGATAACCCCTTTAATGTGTTTTAAGGCTCACTGCATGCTGAGGGTAGGGCAGTTTTTTCTTCCCATGTGGACAAATTAGCATTTTTCTGCCATTTTTTCTGCCATTTCTTCAGTTGAAATCCTTAGGTCACATTATGAAAGAATCACGTGACAATGGAAAAAAAACATAAGGGAGTAAATTGGCAGAAAAATTCCTATACCAACACACTTTTTTAGAAAAATGCCACAAAAACTACATATTGGGAGTACAAAATGAAGGGGCAGTTTTTGTGTTTTTTTTGTCTGGCCAAAAAAACACCAGACAAAACTTTTGTAATCCCAGCCTTCAACTATTTATATTGAAAAATACATGTCAACAAACCCTGAGAAAACCGTTCCTAATGTTTTACTATGAAGCTATGAAGCAACTGGTTACATTTTAAAGGGTACCTCTCATCAAATAAACTTTTGATATATTTTAGATTAATGAATGTTGAATAACTTTCCAATAGCATGTTAATGAAAAATATGCTTCTTTCTATTGTATTTTTCCCGATCAGTCCTGTCAGCAAGCATTTCTGACTCATGCTGGAGTCCTAAACACTCAGAGCTGCAAGCCTGCTTTGTTCACAGCCAAACAGGCTGTGAACAAAGCAGGCTGGCAGCTCTGAGTGTTCTCCTTTGTGAACAAAGCAGACTGGCAGCTCGTAGTGTTTAGGACTCCAGCATGAGTCTGAAATGCTTGCTGCCAGGACTGGTAGGGAGACCCCTAGTGGTCATTTCTTTAAGTGGAAAATTAAATAGAAAGAAGCATATTTTTTAATAACATGCAATTGTAAAGTTATTCTGCATACATAAATCTATAATATATAAAAAGTTTTTTTGATGAGAGGTACCCTTTAATATCACGTGGATCTGAAAAGGAAGAGAAACATCTTAAACATTTGTTTAACCTTGCCGGAGACAATTTTTTTTTTCAATATTTGAGCCCATGATGCCAAGTTATAATACTTATATATTATGCTTCTATTACCTCCATGTGCTACTGTGACCCGTTTTCATGTATGGGACCACACCTGGAAGTGCTGTAGTGCAAGTCTTCAGTGCATTACATCAGTAAATCCCTTCCACCCTGTTATCCTCCCACCTACTGCAGCATAGCCACACTTCCTGAAGACTACGTGTCCTATAACATTTGTCTCTAGCCACATGGAATGCTGGGTAAGGTCAGAGACAACAGTAAAATAAAAAGACTTGCACTACAGCACTATCGGTTGTGGATCCCATGTGTGAAAACGGTACAAAGTGGCACAGAAGCTTTAAGGAAATCTGTCACTACATTCACCTGCACTAACCAGCAGTACTATGCAAATGAGCAGTCTTGGGCATGGGCGGAGCTACGATCCCGGTCTCGGGCACAGTGACGTCAGCGCTAGGCCGGCTTATTAATATTAACTTTGTTCCCTGCTTTGTCTTAGAGCCTACTGCACAATGCAAAACTACAACTCACAGCATGCCCTGACAGCCAGGCATGCTGGGAGTTGTAGTTTTGCGTTGTGCAGTAGGCACTAAAACAGAGCAATGAATGAAGTGAATAATAAGCCGGGCCAAGCGCTGAACAGTGCTGACATCACTGTGCCCGAGGCCGGGATCGTAGCTCCGCCCATGCCCCAGACTGCTCATTTGCATATTCACTAAAATAAAGATATCTCTGGAAAGCAACAACGGATCCAGACACAAAAGGTGTCGTTTTAATCAGTGTCTGTACTGCTGGTTAGTGCGGGTGAATGTAGTGACAGATTTTCTTTAAAGAAAAAAGAAAAAAATCCTGCCACACCCCTTTAATATTTGGGAAATGCGCACATCCACTTATTTAGTTATTTATTTATTTTTTGTCACTGTGTCCACTTTTTGTGTTAGTTTTTGTCCACTAGGATTTGGTAGGGTGCGGTAGCCCTTCTGGATGTCCTTCCTGCCAGTCTAGGGGAGGTGTGTGGCCATGAGGTTCCTCACCTCCCTGCTATACCCCGTGGCAACCCTGCTTCGGCAGGATGCCAAACTGGTTTTACTGGTTCCTTGGTGACAACATGGTTAACGCCTAGTTGTCTGCCGCGAACACTTTCGGTCTCTGAGTAGCTTTGGCGAAAGGGGACATTGTACCTGGAACCTTGCAGGTGCCTTTTGGCCCGGAGGCGAAGGGTTTGGTTTGTTGGGGGCCTCTCTCCTTTTGGAGAAGGGCTTGTGATAGACCGCATCCTCGTGCATAATTTTTTTGTGTGAATACTTGCACTTTTTACTTGCACTTGGGTGATTTGAGAGCACTTACCTCGGCTTTAAAAAAAAAAATTTGGGAACTCAACAACTATTTATATAATACAATTGTATGCATTAAGTGTGCATATATCATGTTTTCATTATAAATTTGTTAGAGGAGTTAAATGATGATTACATATTCAGCCACATATAGGCTGCGCTTTGGTATTAATGTCAACTATTTCAATCAGGATACCATTAGCCATAGAAGAAATATAAGTCATATAAGTCATTTTCCCAGTAATATCCATTAAGAGAGGATACACTGAAATTAGCAAAACTGTCAGTTTAGAATTATTCGGACAACAAATCTATAATCTTTGCCTGTAAATTTCAGCCTATGGAGCTAAATAGTGAATAGTTTATCCATTCTTGCCTGTTTTTTGCACTAATGTTATTAACATCCAGCTTTTTTTACCTTAATATTATTTTCAGCTATGAACAATGAATCCATTTATGCATAAATTAAAGTGCTTAGAACTGTTTGTAATTGCGGAGCCTCCAATCGAATTACCATTTGATAAAGAAAATTGAAATAAAATATGATCGGCATGTGAAATGAGAAGCAGAATGGACCCTAAAGGGCAGGTAAGCTTCAGAGCAATTATGGAAATGCAGATGCATATGTAGAACTGCCAGTTCTGTTTTGCAAAGATAGACGTCGTGCTGTATTTGTGACTGAGAAATGAGGGAAATGAAGTATAGCAAGAGCCATCTGTCTATAGGCCACATCTTTTTCTCTCACTGACAACAGTTACAGTCAGTGTACATATTATATATATAAATATATATACATATATGTGTGTGTGTGTGTGTGTGTGTGTGTGTGTGTGTGTATGTATATATAATCTTCCAGAGAAAAATCAGACTGACTAGAGACTCGAAACACAAGAAAAACCCAAATAAACAAGAGGCTACTGACAATATGCAATATAACAGCTTTGTCAAGGACAGTTTCTTTTGTGTAAGAGCAATCCCAGCATACGAAAGGGCAAGGTATTCCTGGATGAAACAATGCTCATTATTCACAGCCATGAACTGCAGATCGAGAGCTTTGTTTTTGCTCACAAAGAGCTGTCAGATGTGAATAGCAAGAAAAATGTTAAATATTCGTAGATAAAACAAATACTGTCTCTTTTACTATATCGTGCAACATTTCCTGCTATGTTCCCTCTTTTTATTGCATCAAATACCCTCAAATATCCCATCTTTGTTGTTGACATGAAAAGGAATAACAAAAAGATTAGACTTATGTTATTAAAAGAAAGGATTCTTTCAAATTATATCAAGGAAAATTAATAATGCAACAGGGAAATTGAGATAATGAGTGCACTGAGTATGTATGAATGTGAAAATGTTAATTTATAATATATATATATATATATATATATATATATATAGCTATAGAGAGAGAGAGAGAGAGAGAGAGAGAGAGAGAAAGAGAGAGATAGAGAGAGCATTTATACTGCAAAACAGGATTTGCTTACTATAAAAATTATTAGGGCATTCTGATGTAATAAAGGGAGGATGGCCATTGTTTGGGATCTCCATCAATTAGACAGCAGTAAGAACAGCTGCCTTTTACTGATAGATAGACCATTAATGGTGATGAACAAGATTTGAACATTTGCTGCCAGGTTCTTGTAGCAGGACTGGACTCCCCATACGTTTGCTGAGTAGTTTTGCCCTGTGATCCGCCCATCCCTACCCCCATTGATCCCACACCCCTCCCCGATCACAGATTATAATGTATTGTTTTTTTTACTTTGTTTCTTCGATAACGAGTGATGGAGGGGGATGTTAGTGCAGCATGTGGTATAGTTTATGGTGTAGGGAACCTGTGCTGTATTATTGTACTGTCATGCTATGTATGATTGTAATTTATTGTATGATTTGTAATGACTACTGAATGGGTTACCCAAGCTCTTTCAATAAAATTGTAGTATGACTGGAGAGACTGAAGCCCCATCTATGGAAGCCTAAGACCGTTTACAAGCTTTTGTTAAAGGACTTGCTGGAGCTCCTCCAAGAGCTCCCTAATGCCACTGCATAGAGTATTTGAGACAATGTGGCCTCTGCAAGGCTAAACAATGGACACAAGGACTTGTCGAGAATGGCAATTCAGGGGGGACTGCCTCTGAGGACATTCATACAAGCCCGTGGCCTGAGCAGAACCCAGTACTGCCCCAGGTGCCCCTATGTGGAGGAAACATCTATGCACGTATTTTGGCAGTGCCCCTTTCCTGATACCCAGGAACAACCTATCATACAATTTGGTGCTTTATGGACTTTTTCCTGGGGTTTACGACGTGGAGGTCATCCAGGAGGCCTGACGCCTTATGATTTTTTTTAAGGATGCTATATGGCTGGCGAGGAACCGCCTCATGGGCAACCTGTCCAGCCAGGACTGCCGCAGGCTGATCCACAGCTTGCTTAAAGACTATCCCATCTTGTACAGCCTTGACGTTGATGAAGAAGAGGACTAATGCCCCTCTACTTCCCAACCTCTCCATATGTTTGCTGAGCAGTTTAGCCCTCTGATCTGTCCCCTCTCTATCCCCTTAGATCCCACACCCCTCCCCGATCACAAATTGTTATATATTGTTTTTTGACGGTTTCTTCCATAATGAGTGATGGAGCGGAATGTCAGCGCAGCATGTGGTAAAGTGTATAGCTTAGAGAACCTGTGCTGTATATTGTACTGTCATGCTATGTATGATTATGACACATGCTGAGAGTTGTAGTCCCTGCTATGTGTGTGTATGCTAGGGTTTCCCAACCAGGGAATGCTGGGAGATGGAAACACAGGTGTATGCCCTGTAGAGGTGTGGTGAACTACAACCCCCAGGAGACTTCTAAGAGACAATAGAGATGTTGTGAACTACAACCCCCAGGAGACTACTGAGACAATAGACGTGTTGGTGAACTACAACCACCAGGAGACTACAAAGTCAGCTGCTGGTGTTCTACCACAGACTGAAGACTCCTGAATGACACATGCTGGGAATTGTAGTCCCTTCTGTGTGTGTCTATGCCAGAGTATCACAACCAGGGCTGATTTATATTAGTGTGCTGTGTATAACACTGGTTTCCTCAGGCTGCAAGGGGGAAGACAAACTGCACTGGCTGGTTTCTGCTTTTTCATGGGGTGTTCATTAGCCCCTTAAAGAGGCTATAGAAATGCATGGGGTTTGCACAGGACATGAACATCACTGTATGAACCCCGTGCATTTCTACGTTCCTGTATGAACCCCGTGCATTTCTGCTCCCCTGTATGAACCCTGTGCATTTCTGTTCCCCTGTATGAACCCCATGCATTTCTGCTTCCCTGTATGAACCCCGTGCATTTCTACATCTCTATATGAACCCTGTGCATTTCTGCTTCCCTGTATGAACTCCGTGCATTTCTGCTACCCTGTATAAACCCTGTGCATTTCTGCTTCCCTGTATAAACCCCCATGCATTTCTGCTTCCCTGTATGAACCCTGTGCATTTCTACGTCCCTGTATGAACCCCATGCATTTCTGCTCCCCTGTATGAACCCCGTGCATTTCTATATCCCTGTATGGACCCTGTGCATTTCTACATCTCTATGTGAACCCTGTGCATTTCTGCTTCCCTGTATGAACCCCGTGCATTTCTGCTTCCCTTTATGAGCCTTGTGCATTTCTACTTCCCTTTATGAACCCCGTGCATTTCTACTTCCCTTTATGAACCCCATGCATTTCTGCTTCCCTGTATGGACCCCGTGCATTTCTGCTTCCCTGTATGAACCCCCATGCATTTCTGCTTCCCTGTATGGACCCCGTGCCTTAATGCTTCCCTGTATGAACCCCATGCATTTCTGCTTCCCTGTATGAACCCCCATGCATTTCTGCTTCCCTGTATGAACCCAGTGCATTTCTACATCCCTGTATGGGCCCTGTGCATTTCTGCTTCTCTGTATGGGCCCTGTGTATTTCTGCTTCCCTGTATGGGCCCTGTGCATTTCTGCTTCCCTGTATGAACTCTGTTCATTTCTATGTCCCTGTATGAACCCTGTGCATTTCTGTTACCCTGCATGAACCCCGTGCATCTCTGCTTCCCTGTATGAACCCCGTGCATCTCTGCTTCCCTGTATGAACCCCGTGCATCTCTGCTTCCCTGTATGAATGCTGACATAGAAATGCACAGGGTTCATACAGTGATGTTCACGTCCTGTACAAACCCCGTGCATTTCTATGTCCTCTTTAAGGGGCTAATGAACACCCCATGAAAAAGCAGAAGCCAGCCCGTGTAGTTCGTCCTCCCCCTTGCAGCCCGAGGAAATCTGCGTTATATACAACACACTAATATAATCAGCCCTGGTTGGGATACACTGGCATAGACACACAAAAGGGACTACAATTCCCAGCATGTGTCATTCAGGAGTCTTCAATCTGAGGTATAACACCACCAGCTCCCTCTGTAGTATCTTGGGGGTTGTAGTTCACCAACACCTCTATTGTCTCTCAGAAGTCTCCTGGGGGTTGTAGTTCACCACACCTCTACAAGGCATACACCAGTGTTTCCCAACCAGGGTGCCTCCAGGTGTTGCAAAACTACAACTCCCAGCATTCCCTGGCTGGGAAATACTAGCATACACACACATAACAGGGACTACAACTCCCAGCATGTGTCATTCAGGACTCCCCCCCTCCCCCCACACATAGAAGTCATCCCCAGTCTAATTTTTATTCCCCAGCCCCTGCAGTTTATAAATCCCCAGCCCGTGCACTTTGTCATCCTTCCGTTCAGTGAACACAGGCAGAGCGGGGAGATGAGGGGGGCCGTCTACGTCATCTCTCCCCTGCTCTGTGTTCTTTCTCCTATGCAGATCTGCGTCCTCCGAAGGCAGAGCAGGGGGAGGAAAGATGGGGGGGGGGCATTTCCATTTACCTCCTCTCTCCCCCTGCTCTTCATTCGCTCTGCCCTAGCCCCCCCCCCCCCCCAGCCCAACTCTAGGTTCGCAAATCTTCAGAGAGCTGAGGGGAGGAGCCGACGCAAGTCTGCACGGGGTGCAAATTTCCACCTCTCACCGGCCTCACAGGTGCACCAAAATTCTGCCTATAATAGTGATTAAGGTGCATTAAATCTCAAGTTTATACACCTCCAAGTATAAGATTTGAATGGTCACCCAAGCTCTTTCAATAAACTTTTGTAGCATGTAGTACAGTGTATAGCTTAGGGAACCTTTGCTGTGTATTGTACTGTCATGCTTTGTGCAATTGTAATTTATTGTATAACTTGTAATGACTGAATGATCAATAAAGCTCCTCAATAACGGTTCTTCTGTATATTACAGGGGGCCAGTAAGTAGCTGGACTACCAGTGATCAGCCTATTTTCTGAGACTCTTCTTACCACAAAATGTTGTCAAATAGCAGTCAGTCATGTAAGTCAGATAATTCAATATGAATGGTACGCTTACTACAGTTCTTGTAGAGCAGGCTGTATTGGATTTGCAGAGCAATGGCAATAATTGCGTTGTCTCATAGACGCCAATGCATTTCCGTCAATGCAGACCGCAGAAAGAATAGACATGTCTATTATTTCTACGGACACAGGAATTCGAATTTCCAGATGTTTCCAGCCCTGAAATTATTGGGACTCTGCTGCTCTGGAATGTCCGTGTGGATTTCCGCATGGAAATTCCATCATTTGAACTTAGTCTAACAGGTAACTTAAAATATATTTCAGCAGTTCTTAAAGGGTATTCCACAACGAGAAAATTGTATTTAAACAGTACTATCTCTGCAAGATAAATATAACTTGCTAAAATAGTGTTTTCACATATTGTACTGGCTTCAGAATACTTTTGCATGATTCACTCCTGACAGGAAGTTGTGTAGTCCTTTTATTTCTCTCACTCCTCTTCATTGACGCCTGGGCTGTCCAAGATGGCATAGTCTCTCAGCAGGCTGTGGATGAACCTATGGCAGTCCTGGACGGACATGTTCTCCCTTTTAATGATGAGGCTGTTCCTGGCCAGCCATACAGTGTCCTTAAAACAGTTCTTAAGGGGCCAGGCCTCCTGTATGGCCTCCACGTTGTGGACCCAAGGAAACAAACTGTAAAGCACCGATTGGTACGATAAGCAGTTCCTGGACACAGAGTTTCTCAGTTCAGCTTCCAGGGTGTCAAACAGACCCTGTGCAAAGATGCACTGCCAAAAGATGTGCAAAGATGTTTCTTCCACAAAGGAGCACCAGGGGCAGTACTGGGTTCTGTACAGGTCGCAGGCATGCATGAGCGACCTGAGAGAAAGTCCTCCCTTAATGGTCATCCATGACCATGTCCCCACTAAAGTTATTGCCCAGTAATTTGGCACTGTGATCCGCCCTCCCTACCCCCATAGTCTCCCACGCCCTATGCCTCTCCCCTGCCCCCATAGCTCCACATCTCTCCCAACGATCACAGATTATATTGTTTTGGTTGTTTTGAATTTGGTGTTTTTCTCTTTCAGGATTGAGCGGAATGTTAGTGTAGCATGCCGTGTGATGTATAGCTTAGGGAACCTGTGCTATATGTTGTACTGTCATGCTTTGTGTGATTGTAATTTATTGTATGACTTGTAATTACTGAAGGATCAATAAAACTCTTTCAATAACCTTTTATTTCTCTCACTCTCTCTTTCAAGACAACGCATCTGTCACGATGCCGGCTGGCAGGTAGTGGATCCTCTGTGCCAGAGAGGGATGGCGAGGACCGCGCTAGTGGACCGGTTCTAAGCCACTACAGGTTTTCACCAGAGCCCGCCGCAAAGCGGGATGGTCTTGCTGCGGCGGTAGTGACCAGGTCGTATCCACTAGCAACGGCTCACCTCTCTGGCTGCTGAAGATAGGCGAGGTACAAGGGAGTAGGCAGAAGCAAAGTCGGACGTAGCAGAAGGTCGGGGGCAGGCGGCAAGATTCGTAGTCAGGGGAGATAGCAGGAGTTCTGGTACACTGGCTATAAACACACAAAACGCTTTCACTAGGCACAAGGGCAACAAGATCCGGCAAGGGAGTGCAAGGGAGGAGACTAGATATAGCCAGGGAACAGGTGGGAGCCAATTAAGCTAATTGGGCCAGGCACCAATCATTGGTGCACTGGCCCTTTAAATCTCAGGGAGCTGGCGCGCGCGCGCCCTAGAGAGCGGAGCCGCGCGCGCCAGCCCATGACAGCAGGAGACGGGAACGGGTAAGTGACCTGGGATGCGATTCGCGAGCGGGCGCGTCCCGCTGTGCGAATCGCATCCCCAACGGCCATGACAGGGCAGCGCTCCCGGTCAGCGGGACCGACCGGGGCGCTGCGGAGAGAGAGACGCCGTACGCGCTCCGGGGAGGAGCGGGGACCCGGAGCGCTAGGCGTAACAGTACCCCCCCCCTTAGGTCTCCCCTTCTCTTTGTCTGGTAACTGCCTCCCCTGGGATGAGGACACCGGGAAAAGATGGAGGGATTCCTCAACAGCAGGCGGAACAGCAGGAGTAGGGATGGGGAGGGAGGGCAGAGGGCGAGACTTGGCACGGGGCAGTGTGACACCAGGACGAGGGCCAAGAGGGGACACAGAGGTTTGCCTGATGGGACTGGGAGGGGGGGAGAGGTATTTCTTGTGGCAGGCAGAGTCCTTAATGACCTTAGGGGGACCGGATACAGGAGGAACCACAGGGTCACGGCAGGGAGTACTGGGGACCGGTTGAAGGCAGTCCTTGGAACAAGAGGGACCCCAACTCTTGATCTCCCCAGTGGACCAATCCAGGGTTGGGGAATGGTGTTGAAGCCAGGGTAGTCCAAGGAGAACTTCAGAAGTGCAATTAGGAAGGACAAAAAATACAATTTCCTCGTGATGAGGTCCGATGCACATTAGGAGGGGCTCCGTGCGATAACGCACGGTGCAGTCCAATCTGGCTCCGTTGACCGCGGAAATGTGGAGTGGCTTGACAAGACGGGTCACCGGAATGCGGAATTTATTCACTAAGGACTCCCGAATAAAATTCCCAGAAGCTCCAGAGTCCAGGCAGGCCACGGCTGAGAGGGGAGAGCTGGCTGACGTAGAAATCCGAACAGGCACCGTGAGACGTGGAGAAGTCGACTTAGCATCAAGAGACGCCACACCCACGAGAGCTGGGTGCGAGCGTGCGTTTCCCAGACGTGGAGGACGGATTGGGCACTCCACCAAAAAATGTTCAGTACTGGCACAGTACAGACAAAGATTCTCTTCCTTACGGCGATTCCTCTCTTCCAGGGTCAGGCGAGACCGATCCACTTGCATGGCCTCCTCGGCGGGAGGCCTAGGCGCAGATTGCAGTGGAGACTGTGGGAGAGGTGTCCAGAGATCTAAGTCTTTTTCCTGGCGGAGCTCTTGATGCCTCTCAGAAAAACGCATGTCAATGCGAGTGGCTAGATGAATGAGTTCATGCAGGTTAGCAGGAGTCTCTCGTGCGGCCAGAACATCTTTAATGTTGCTGGATAGGCCTTTTTTAAAGGTCGCGCAGAGAGCCTCATTATTCCAGGAAAGTTCAGAAGCAAGGGTACGGAATTGTATGGCGTACTCGCCAACGGAAGAATTACCCTGGACGAGGTTCAGCAGGGCAGTCTCAGCAGAAGAGGCTCGGGCAGGTTCCTCAAAGACACTTCGAATTTCCGAGAAGAAGGAGTGTACAGAGGCGGTGACGGGGTCATTGCGGTCCCAGAGCGGTGTGGCCCATGACAGGGCTTTTCCAGACAGAAGGCTGACTACGAAAGCCACCTTAGACCTTTCAGTGGGAAACTGGTCCGACATCATCTCCAAGTGCAATGAACATTGCGAAAGAAAGCCACGGCAAAACTTAGAGTCCCCATTAAATTTGTCCGGCAAGGACAGGCGGAGGCTAGGAGTGGCCACTCGCTGCGGAGGAGGTGCAGGAGCTGGCGGAGGAGATGATTGCTGAAGAAGTTGTGACTGAAGTTGGTGCACAATGGTGGACACTTCCGACAGCTGGTGGGTTAGATGGGCGATCTGTCGGGCTTGCTGGGCGACCACCGTGGTGATATCAGAGGCAACTGGCAGGGGAACCTCAGCGGGATCCATGGCCGGATCTCCTGTCACGATGCCGGCTGGCAGGTAGCGGATCCTCTGTGCCAGAGAGGGATGGCGAGGACCGCGCTAGTGGACCGGTTCTAAGCCACTACAGGTTTTCACCAGAGCCCGCCGCAAAGCGGGATGGTCTTGCTGCGGCGGTAGTGACCAGGTCGTATCCACTAGCAACGGCTCACCTCTCTGGCTGCTGAAGATAGGCGAGGTACAAGGGAGTAGGCAGAAGCAAAGTCGGACGTAGCAGAAGGTCGGGGGCAGGCGGCAAGATTCGTAGTCAGGGGAGATAGCAGGAGTTCTGGTACACTGGCTATAAACACACAAAACGCTTTCACTAGGCACAAGGGCAACAAGATCCGGCAAGGGAGTGCAAGGGAGGAGACTAGATATAGCCAGGGAACAGGTGGGAGCCAATTAAGCTAATTGGGCCAGGCACCAATCATTGGTGCACTGGCCCTTTAAATCTCAGGGAGCTGGCGCGCGCGCGCCCTAGAGAGCGGAGCCGCGCGCGCCAGCCCATGACAGCAGGAGACGGGAACGGGTAAGTGACCTGGGATGCGATTCGCGAGCGGGCGCGTCCCGCTGTGCGAATCGCATCCCCAACGGCCATGACAGGGCAGCGCTCCCGGTCAGCGGGACCGACCGGGGCGCTGCGGAGAGAGAGACGCCGTACGCGCTCCGGGGAGGAGCGGGGACCCGGAGCGCTAGGCGTAACAGCATCATTATAGTGGCCAAACAGTGCTGCTCCTTATGAACATGTGCTTATACTGAAAAGCTTCCTAAAATGACAAATAACAGATACAGAAGGGATCAGCTCACCGTTTGGAGACTCCAGACACAGACGGATGATATTATGAAAGCATGGATACAGGGATCCGCCTATCCCCGTAGCATTCAGGCAGAGAACAAGAGGAAAATACAGCTCCCAAGGTGCAAGTACAATAAAACTTAACGTTTACTTCATCCATTTAAAAATAAAATTCCGTGGTGGAAGTGAGTGGTGACATGTCACTTTAAAATTGAAGTGAAACTCTGACGCGTTTCGAGCATAAGCTCTTAGTCATGGCAGTGATATTACCGTACTGAGGGGTTTAAATACACATTTGCAAATAACACAAACCTTCTTTCAGATACGCCCACTGGTCTCTGTAGCCGGAACTGATATCAAGTTCCCAATAAAGGTGCAACATGATTACGGTACTTACTCTCCTTTCCTGTGGAATGACCAAGATACGTACAAGAATTCCAAACAAAGTTACTTGACATACAATGTGAATGCACATTAAAAAATATACATATGTATAAACATTCACAGGACTTCCTATTTCTCTCTATAGTATAAAGCCAAATCATATCCAAAAAGTTTGTTACACAAAATAAAACTCCAGAAACATACACAGCATAAAAACCTGCGCTATGTGGCAGCATGTGAATAAGTTTTTCAAAGCTATTTTTAATTCCTGGCTAAATTTGCAAATGGATTGTGGATTTCTTGTGTAGCTTTTTGTCTGTTGTTGCGTTCCATTCTTTTTTTTTTCTCAAATTTTTTTTTTCTGGTTGCTTTTTCTCTGTTGAAATTTTTTTTCGTTTGAATTATATCTATTTTTTGAACCATGTTCACACGGGGCGATAATAAATACCAGCTTCCTTGTCCGTAATGAAGTTTTTTCTCCGTATACATTGGGAGTATAGTATACTGAGTTTTTTTGTACATTTCTATCTCGATACATGAAAGAAATACATTTTCAATGTTGTGAATTGTATTAATAATTTATTCAGTTTTTTTATGAAGTATCGGAGGTCTTTGAGTGAGGTGCATAAGAAGACTCAGCAAGTTGATCATAAGTTTGCAACAAACAAATGGAAACGTATATTACTGAAGGAATGTTTTGTCTCAGAGTTTACATTTTGGCACGTGTTCACATTGTGCAGTAATTCAAACACAGGTTTTCATGCTGTGTATGTTTCAGGAGTTTTATTTTGTGCAACAAACTTTTTGGATATGATTTGGCTTTATATTAAAGAGAGAAATATGAAGTCCTGTGAACATTTATACATATATATTTTTGAATGTGTATTCACATTGTACGTCAAGTAACTTTGGAATTCTTGTACGGATCTTGGTCATTCAACAGGAAAGGAGAGTAAGTAACTTGATGTCAGTTCCGGCTGCAGAGACCAGTGGGCGTATCTGAAAGGAGGTTTGTGTTACTTGCAAATGTGTATTTAAACCCCTCAGTACGGTAATATCACTTCCATGACTAAGAGCTTATGCTCGAAACGTGTCACCACTCACTTCCACCACAGAATTTTATTTTTAATTGGATGAAGTAAACGTTAAGTTTTATTGTACTTGCACCTTGGGAGCTGGATTTTCCTCTTGTTCTCTACCTAAAATGACAGCTACACTTTAAAGAGGTACTCTGGTGAAAAAAACATTTTTTTTAAATCAACTGGTGCCAGAAAGTTAAACAGATTTATAAATTACTCTGCTTAAAAAAATAAAGGGAACACTAAGATAACACATCCTAGATCTGAATGAATGAACTAATCGTATGAAATACTTTTGTCTTTACATAGTTGAATGTGCTGACAACAAATTCACAAAAATTATCAATGGAAATCAAATTTATCAACCCATGGAGGTCTGGATATGGAGTCACACTCAAAATCAAAGTGGAAAACCACACTACAGGCTGATCCAACTTTGATGTAATGTCCTTAAAACAAGTCACAATGAGGCTCAGTAGTGTGTGTGGCCTCCACATGCCCGTATAGAAACATAGAATGTGTCGGCAGATAAGAAACATTTGGCCCATCTTGTCTGCCCAATAATCTGAATCCTATCGATAGTCCCTGACCCTATCTTATATGAAGGATAGCCTTATGCTTATCCCATGCATGTGTAAACTCCTTCACTGTATTTGCAGCGACCACTTCTGCAGGAAGGCTATTCCATGCATCCACTACTCTCTCAGTAAAGTAATACTTCCCGATATTACTTTTAAACCTTTGCTCCTCTAAATTAAAACTATTTCCTCTTGTGGGAGTTTTTCTTCTTTTAAATACACTCTCCTCCTTTACCATGTTGATTCCCTTTATGTATTTAAAAGTCTCTATCATATCCCCTCTGTCTCTTCTTTCTTCCAAGCTATACATGTTAAGGTCCTTTAAAGGAGTAGTCCGGCCCGCATTTTTCTCATTTTATCCTGTCCGGGCAGCGAAATAAAAGAAAACAAACTTTCTCTTACTTGCCAACGAGCCCCCGGAGCTCCAGTACACTCCTGTACAGGTGTTCGGTCCCCGGGCTGTATTCTTTTTACTTCCTGTTAGCCCGGCACGTCACACGGAGCTTCAGCCTATCACCAGCCGAGGCGGGACATCGCTGCGGCCGGTGATAGGCTGAAGCTCCGTGTGACATGTCGGGCTAACAGGATGTAAGAAGAATACAGCCCGGGGACCGAACACCTGTACCGGAGTGTACCGGAGCTCCGGGGGCTCGTTGGCAGGTAAGAGAAAGTTTGTTTTCTTTTATTTTGCAGCCCGGACGGGATAAAATTGGAAAAGTGCGCGCCGGACTACTCCTTTAAAAAAAACTTTAGTGCCCAGGGGGGGAACGGGGTTAAATAACCAAAAAGAACCTCCAAACCCCAGTCACCGAAGTGACGGGGTAAAAAACCCCTATTGAAAATTCCCTCCCTAACTATAATATATAAAACTTCACTTTTATTTCATTATTATTATAAAAAGGTCCCCTGTAGTGAATAAAATTAGCAGACTATTCCCTCAACTGGTATAGCTTATCCTATCTGGAGTTCACTGTAGTATGTGCTTGACAGTGGCTGCAGACCACTGTCGATTGGGGAAGGTGCTGCAAATAAAATATAATCAATCTGTCTCCCCTACATGTTTCGTGGTATGACCCACGTCCTCAGGGGTTAAGAGACAAATGGCCACGTGTATATGCAAGTGCTTCCTTTTATAATGTCCGCTGGACACTCCCCATACCTTGGAACCAATCATAATAGCGCATAGACTTACCTGTTCCTATGCCACCTATCACTTCACCGTTTATTACAGGTGCCTGGGGTTAAGGGATAACTTCCGGCGCTTCTTGATGACATGTATCAGTCGCCGCACTTACCCGTGTTTTCTTTTTGTTTACCTATTCTGTTACGTAGATCGCGCATGCGCCCTATCTCCGGGCTCGCCGTTCAATGTGCGATCAGCACTATGAAGACTCGCGCATGCGCGCGGACTTAAACCCAGGTCCGTAACTCAGAATGTCAACTGCGCATCTGCACGGACTTAGAATCTGGCTGATAGGACGTTATCTACCCAGTGAAGGTGACATATATGGATCACTCGGATTTCTATATATTAGGGTTAAGGTATCAGATAAAGTTGACTTATAGGGATCTAAAATAGACACCACATATAATCATAAGTCGTACACTCTGGTCTCTATTATTGTCTATCTAACAAGTGTATTCCACTATCAATGGAGCGGTGGTATAATTGAATCCTAACTACCTTGTAATTAATTAGCAGTTAGTTTATTGATTACTTTATTAATCTATACACTTGTACTACGAACAATTTATTTAGTTGTCTTCTATCTTTTTAAGGGTAAGTACTATATCTATCCATATATACACGTTTTATGCCAAAAACCAATAAAAGATGGGGAAATACATTAGTTGTATATCAATCAGGAAAAATATCAAATATGATGGTTAAATTTGCCCAGATTAATACCATTGCCAACTTAAATGAAAGAGATTTTTTTAAGGATATTTATTAGAATTGTACCATTTCTACTCATAAAAAAGCCGCGAAGGAGAAACCTTCATTAAGGCCATATGGACTTCGTGTTCCCAGTCTATAGATCCATCTGGATTCTTCTTGTAACAATATTTTATCTATATTTCCTCTACGTGGGCCCAGTTGTTTCTGACAGATACCCCAAAATTCGATCTCGAATACATTCTGACCATGAACTGCCCTCATGTGTCTAGCAAGTGGCGTATCACTGTTTGTACGTATAGTACTCAGGTGTTTGGAGATTCTCCTCCTAAATTCTTGTGTTGTCTTACCAACATAAAGTTTGTGACAACTACAGCGAGCTGCATAGATTATGTTTTTGCTTGAGCAATTAATGAATTGTCTAATCTGGTATTGACGTCCATCAAGTGGATTAGAGAACTCTTGAGTCTTGGGTAAGTATTTGCAGAAACTACAATGGCCACATGGAAAAGATCCTGTAACACCCATCCGAGGTCTATTGTGGGTCTCCTCCAATGAGGGTAAATGACTCCGGACTAGAATGTCCTTAATATTGGATCCTCTCCTAAAGGTTACTTGTGGTCTAACCCCTACTACTTCTCTTAGATCTGGATCTGAATATAGAATCGGCCAGTATCTGCGTAAGATATTATAGATCCTAGTACTATATGCATCATATGTACCAATGCATCTGATTTTGTGTTCTGTGGCTACTCTATTTGAGGTTAGTAGTTGTCTCCTATCACTATTGTTCGCTCTCCTGTGTGCCTTCTTGACATGGGCCAGAGGATAACCCCTTGCTCTAAACCTCCTGGATAATTCTACAGATTCCGCCTCAAAGGTATCTTGAGTAGAGCAGTTAGAGTCTTCATAGTGCTGATCGCACATTGAACGGCGAGCCCGGAGATAGGGCGCATGCGCGATCTACGTAACAGAATAGGTAAACAAAAAGAAAACACGGGTAAGTGCGGCGACTGATACATGTCATCAAGAAGCGCCGGAAGTTATCCCTTAACCCCAGGCACCTGTAATAAACGGTGAAGTGATAGGTGGCATAGGAACAGGTAAGTCTATGCGCTATTATGATTGGTTCCAAGGTATGGGGAGTGTCCAGCGGACATTATAAAAGGAAGCACTTGCATATACACGTGGCCATTTGTCTCTTAACCCCTGAGGACGTGGGTCATACCACGAAACATGTAGGGGAGACAGATTGATTATATTTTATTTGCAGCACCTTCCCCAATCGACAGTGGTCTGCAGCCACTGTCAAGCACATACTACAGTGAACTCCAGATAGGATAAGCTATACCAGTTGAGGGAATAGTCTGCTAATTTTATTCACTACAGGGGACCTTTTTATAATAATAATGAAATAAAAGTGAAGTTTTATATATTATAGTTAGGGAGGGAATTTTCAATAGGGGTTTTTTACCCCGTCACTTCGGTGACTGGGGTTTGGAGGTTCTTTTTGGACTACTCCTTTAATCTTTTCTGGCAAGTTTTATACTGCAATCCATGGACTAGTTTAGTAGCTCTTCTCTGAACTCTCTCTAAAGTATCTATATCCTTCTGGAGATACGGCCTCCAGTACTGCGCACAATACTCCAAGTGAGGTCTCACCAGTGTTCTGTACAGCAGCATAAGCACTTCTCTCTTTCTACTGCTTATACCTCTCCCTATACATCCAAGCATACTGCTAGGGTTTCCTGCTGCTCTATTACATTGTCTTCCTACCTTTAAGTCTTCTGAAATAATTACTCCTAAATCCCTCTCCTCAGATACTGAGGTCAGGACTGTGTCAAATATTCTATATTCTGCCTGAGGGTTTTTACGCTCCAGGTGCATTATCTTGCACTTATCCACATTAAATTTCAGTTGCCAGAGTTCTGACCATTCTTCTAGTTTGCCTAAATCCTTTTCCATTTGGCGTATCCCTCCAGGAATATCAACCCTGTTACATATCTTTGTGTCATCAGCAAAAAGACATATCTTACCATTGAGACCTTTTGCAATATCACTAATGAAGATATTAAATTAAATTGGTCCCAGTACAGATCCCTGAGGAACCCCACTGGTAACAAGACCTTGCTCTGAATATACTCCATTGACTACAACCCTCTGTTGTCTGTCACTCAGCCACTGCCTAATCCACTCAACAATATTGGAGTATAAGCTCAATGACTGTAATTTAATGATAAGTCTTCTATGTGGGACAGTGCAAAAGCCTTACTAAAATCTAGACATGTGATGTCTACTGCCCCTCCACCATCTGTTATTTTAGTCACCCAGTCAAAAAAATCAATAAGATTTGTTTGACATGATCTCCCTGAAGTTAACCCATGCTGTTTTTCATCTTGAAATCCATGGGATTTTAGATGTTCCACAATCCTATCCTTAAGTAGGGTTTCTATAAATTTTCCCACTATTGATGTCAGACTTACTGGCCTATAGTTGCTCGATTCCTCCCAACTATCTTTCTTGTGAATGGGCACAACATTTGCTAATTTCCAATCTTCCGGGACGACTCCTGTTAACAGTGATTGATTAAATAAATTTGTTAATGGTTTTGATAGCTCACCCCTAAGCTCTTTTAATAATTGTGGGTGTATCCCATCAGGCCCCTGTGACTTATGTGTCTTCATTTTAGACAGCAAAAGTAGAACCTTTTCCTCTGTAAAGACACATGCATCAAACGATTCATTAGTCTTCCTCCCTAATTGAGGTCCTTTTCCTTCTTTTTCTTCTGTAAAAACTGAACAGAAGTATTCATTAAAGGGGTACTCCGGTGAAAAACTTTTTTTTTTTAAATCAACTGGTGCCAGAAAGTTAAACAGACTTGTAAATTACTTCTTAATCCTTCCTGTACTTATTAGCTGCTGAATACTACAGTGGAAATAATTTTCCGTTTGAAACACAGAGCTGTCTGCTGACATCATGAGCACAGTGCTCTCTGCTGACATCTCTGTCCATTTTAGGAACTATGAACAAACAAGGGAAAGCGCTCCTGGTGTGATAACGTAGCGATTAAAGTAAGTATGTAAAGCAAATATGCTCACCAGAGAGAGTTGTACTGCAACCAAGTACAACTATGGTGCAAGCATAAAATGAACCCTTGACGGGCGAAGCTCGGCAGCCGCTCCTGGCACCACAAGTGAAGCACTCAAGACGGATCCCTCCAAGGAACAGCACAGGATAGAGCCGGCGCACACAACTCCAGGTGAAAAATTTTTATTTCCCGGCATGCAACGCCGGGCATCATGATGAAGCTGGTTATCCAGCGAAACGCGTTGCATGCCGGGAAATAAACATTTTTCTCCTGGAGTTGTATGTGACGGCTCTATCCTGTGCTGTTCCTTGGAGAGATCCGTCTTGAGTGCTTCATTTTAGGAACTGTTAGGAGTAAAAGGAAATTCCCATAGCAAACATATGCTGTTCTGGACAGTTCCTAAAATGGACAGAGATGTCAGCAGAGAGCACTGTGCTCATGATGTCATCACAGAGCTCTGTGTTTCAAAAAGAAAATAATTTCCGCTGTAGTATTCAGCAGCTAATAAGTACAGGAAGGATTAAGATTTTTTAATAGAAGTAATTTACAAATCTGTTTAATTTTCTGGCACCAGTTGATTTTTAAAAAAAAGTTTTTCACCGGAGTACCCCTTTAAGGCAGCCGGCTAGCCCTTTATTCTCTTCTACATACGTTCCTTCCTTTGTTTTTAATTTAGTTATTCCTTGTTTTCATTTCATTTTTACATTTATAGATCTGAAGAATGTCTTATCCCCTTTTCACAGACTGAGCTAATTTTTCTTCTGCCTGCGCTTTAGAAGTTCTTATAACTTGCTTGGCCTCTTTCTGCTAGTCTTGTAGATTTCCCTATCTTCATTGCTCTTGGTTGTTTTATAATTACTAAATGCTAGCTTTCAGTTTTTTCAGATTTTGGCCACTTCTGCCAAAAGTGGTCTCTTCCTTTTTCTGCTTTTAGTGACAAGTCTAATGCAATTTTCTGTTGCCTTCAGTAATGCGTCTTTTAACCCCTTAACGACGCAGGACGTATATTTACGTCCTGCGCCGGCTCCCGCATCATATCGCGTCGGTCCCGGCGCTCAACGGCCGGGACCCGCGGCTAATACCACACATCGCCGATTGTGGTGATGTGCGGTATTAACCCTTTAGAAGCGGCGGTCAAAGCTGACCGCCGCTTCTAAAGTGAAAGTGAAAGTGACCCGGCTGCTCAGTCGGGCTGTTCGGGACCGCCGCGGTGTCTTGAACAGCTTACAGGACACCGATTGTCAGAAAAGTTATAGTGGTCAGAAGATGACATTTTTAAACGTATACATTTTCCTGCATGTAGTTATGATTTTTTCCAGAAGTGCGACAAAATCAAACCTATATAAGTAGGGTATCATTTTAACCGTATGGACCTACAGAATAATGATAAGGTGTAATTATTACCGAAATATGCACTGCGTAGAAACAGAAGCCCCCAAAAGTTACAAAATGGCGTTTTTTCTTCGATTTTGTCGCACAATGATTTTTTTTTCCGTTTCACCGTGCATTTTTGGGTAAAATGACTAATGTCACTGCAAAGTAGAATTGGCGACGCAAAAAATAAGCCATAATATTGATTTTTAGGTGGAAAATTGAAAGGGTCATGATTTTTAAAAGGTAAGGAGGAAAAAACGAAAGTGCAAAAACTGAAAAACCCTGAGTCCTTAAGGGGTTAAGTAGTCCCATTTCTCCTGGACTCCATGTAATCCGTTCCAGTCTGATAGGGACTCATTTATGACTAATCTCATTTTTGAAAAGTCTGATTTTCTAAAAATCTAAAACTTTTGTTTTTGTGTGGTGTGACTCCTTCACTGTTCTTATATTAAACCACACTGACTGGTGATCACTAGATCCCAAGCTTTCACCTATAATAACATCATATACCAAATCCCCATTTGTGGCCTCCAGAGAATACCAAGATTGGTAAATTCGCCACTGGCACCCTGTGCTCTTCACAGATGAAAGCAGGTTCACACTGAGCACATGTAACAGACGTGACAGAGTCTGGAAACGCCGTGATGAACATTCGGCTTCCTGCAACATCCTCCAGCATGACCGGTGGGTCAGTAATGGTGTGGGGTGGCATTTCTTTGGGGGGCCGCACAGCCCTCCATGTGTGTATGGCCTCCCTACAACGCCTGGACATGCTCCTGATGAGGTGGTGGATGGTGTCCTGAGGGATGTCCTCTCAGACCTGGACTAAAGCATCCGCCAACTCCTGGACAGTCTTTGGTGCAACGTGGCATTGGTGGATGGAGCGAGACATTATGTCCCAGATGTGCTCAATCGGATTCAGGTATGGGGAACGGGTGGGCCAGTCCAGAGCATCAAAGCCTTCCTCTTGCAGGAACTGCTGACACACTCAGCCACATGAGGTCTAGCATTGTCTTGCATTAGGACGAATCCAGGGCCAACCGCACCAGCATATGGTCTCACAAGGGGTCTGAGGATCTCTTTGCGGTATCTAATGGCAGTCAGGCTACCTCTGGCAAGCACATGGAGGGCTGTGCGGCCCCCCAAAGAAATGCCACCCCACACCATTACTGACCCACCGCCAAACCGGTCATGCTGGAGTATGTTGCAGGCAGCAGAATGTTTTCCACGGCCTCTCCCGACTCTGTCACGTCTGTTACATGTGATCAGTATGAACCTGCTTTCATTTGTGAAGAGCACAGGGCGCCAGTGGCGAATTTGCCAATCTTGGTGTTCTCTGGCAAATGCCAAACGTCCTGCACAGTGTTGGGCTGTAAGCACAAGCCCCACCTGTGGACGTCGAGCCCTCATACAACCCTCATGGAGTCTGTTTCTGAACGTTTGAGTGGACACATGCACATTTGTGGCCTGCTGTAGGTCATTTTTCAGAGCTCTGGCAATGCTCCTCCTGCTCCTCCCTGCACAAAGGCAGAGGTAGCGGTCATGCTGGTAGCGGTCCTGCTGCTGGGTTGTTGCCCTCCTACGGCCTCCTCCACGCTCTGCTCTGGACACTATGCTCTGGACACTATGTTGACAGCCACAGCTCGCATTGATGTGCCCTCCTGGATGAGCTGCACTACCTGAGCCACTTGTGTGGGTTGTAGACTCTGTCTCATGCTACCACTAGAGTGAAAGCACCGCCAGCATTCAAAAGTGACCTAAACATCAGCCAGGAAGCATAGGAACTGAGGTCTGTGGTCACCACCTGCAGAACCACTCCTTTATTGGGGGTGTCTTGCTATATGCCTATAATGTCCACCTGTTGTCTGTTCGATTTGCACAACAGCATGTGAAATTGATTGACAATCAGTGTAGCTTCCTGAGTGGACAGTGTGATTTCACAGAAGTGTGATTGACTTGGAGTTACACTGTGTTGTTTAAGTGTTGTTTAAGTTATTTTTTTGAGCAGTGTATTTCTATTTAAAAATCTTAATCCTTCCTTCCTTAATCAGCTGCTTTATACTACAGAGGAAGTTCTTTTCTTTTTGATTTTTTTTCTGTCTGACCACAGTGCTCTCTGCTGACATCTCTGTCCATGTCAGGAACTATACAGAGCAGGATAGGTTTACTATGGGGATTTCCTCCTGCTCTGGACAGAGGTGTCAGCAGACAGCACTGTGGTCAGAAAGAAAAGAAGTTCCTCTTTAGTATACAGCAACTGATAAGTACTGGAAGGATTAATATTTTTAAATAGAAGCAATTTACATTTTTGTTTAACTTTCTGTCACCAGCTAATTGAAAAAAAAATGTTTTCATAGGAGTACCCCTTTAACCCCTGGAGGACGGAGCCCATTATGATCCTAAGGACGGGAGCATTTTTTAAAATCTGACCTCTATTACTTTATGCATTAATAACTCTGGGATGCTTTTACTTATAAATTTGATTCAGAGATAGTTTTTTCGTGACATATTCTAGTTTATGTTAGTGGTAAATTTTTGTCAATACTTGCACAATTTCTTGGTGAAAAATTTGAAAATTTCAGGAAAAAAATTGAAAATTTAGCATTTTTCTAACTTTGAAGCTCTCTGCTTGTAAGGAAAAGTTACATGTCATATAAATTACATATTGATTCACATATACAATATGTTTAATTTGTGTTTGCATCAACAAGTTGACACGAAAATTTCAAAATCTGAATTTTTCAGGGACCAGTTAAGTTTTGAAGTGAATATGAGGGTCTTTATGTTGGAAATCCCCTATAATTGACCCCATTATGAAAACTGCACCCCTCAAAGTATTCAAAATGACATTCAAAAAGTTTTTTAACCCTTTTGGTGTTTCATAGGAATAGCAGCAAAATGGAGGAGAAAAATCTAAATCTCAATTTTTTTCACTAACATGTTATTGTAGCCCCATTTGTTTCATTTTTACAAAGGGTAAAAGGTAAAAAGGCCCCCCAAAACTTGTAATTTAATTTTTCTCTCGAGTAAGGAAATACCTCATCAACAAGGTATGTGGATGTAAAGTGTTCTGTGGGTGCACTAGAGGGCTCAGAAGGGATGGAGCGACAATGGCATTTTGGAGAGCAAATTTTGCTGAAATGGTTTTTGGGGGGCATGTCTCATTTAGGAAGCCCCCATGATGCCAGAACAGTAAAAAAAACAAAAACACATGGCACACTATTTTGGAAACTACACCCCTCAAGGAACGTAACAAGGGGTAAATTGAGTCTTTATACCCCACAGGTGATTGACGAACTTTCATTAAATTGGGACGTGAAAATTAAAAACTCGATTTTTAAATGGGCACTGTCATGAAGTACAAAAATTGATATGTTGTAGTACTTAAGTACTACAACATATCTCTAATATACTTTAATTAAGAAAAGGGATTTTAAACAAGTTTAAAATCACTTTTAAATTCGGCCACTAGGGTGCCTCCAGCTGTTTCACAACTACAAATCTCAGCATGGCCTGACAGCTAATAGCAATCATGGCATGCTGGGAGTTGTAGTTGGGAAACAGCTGGAGGCACCCTATTAGATAAATAAAACACTCATGCATAGACGATGTGTGGGCGGAAGCAAGCGCCCAGCAAGGCATCAGTGACGTCACGTCTGCTGGGAAGCGCTGCTTCCTGCCCTGCTTTATAGAGCAGATTTAGAAGCACTAAATCTGCTCTATTAAAGCGATTAAAAAAAAAATTGAAGCCAGGTAGGGGTTAGGGCTAGATTACTACTAGGTAGGGACATATTAGAATATATAGTACTTGGTGGGAGCTACCCTTTAACACAAAAATGCTGGTGTTACCTCAAAGTTTTCATTTTTTCATTTTCACAAGGGGTAACAGGAGAAAAAGACCCCAAAATGTGTAACCCCATTTCTTCTGAGTATAGAAATTCCCCATATGTGCATATAAAGTGCTCTGCGGACGAACTACAATGCTTAGAAGAGGAGGAGCGCCATTGGGCTTTTGGAGAGAGAATTTGGTTGGAATGGAAGTCGGGGGACATGTGCATTTACAAAGCCCCCATGGTGAAAGGACAGTGGATCCCCCCCCCCCACATGTGACCCCATTTTTTTTTTTTTTTTCAACTGTAATTTTTATTAAAGATTTTCACATAAAAATAGAAAGTTAGTATAACACATTCAAAGCATAATCTGGGGCAGTGCCCAGAGCGATCACATCAGGGCAAATGACAAGCTAAGATAGAGACCAGAGCATTCAGAACAATTGTAGTCCAATACAACTAGCCCCAATCCCAGATAACCCATAAAGACTGTAGTGAATGAACATAGGTTTATAGCCAAATACTCAAAGAGAGAACTAAGACTCTACAACACGAAGACAAAGAGAGAGGACAGAAACAAAGACAAAAAGGAGACAAGGACAACAGAACCTCGGACAAACAACAAAAAACAAACAAACAGAAGGGGGGGGGGGGGAACAAGGAGGGAGGGGAAAGAGGGGGGGGGAGGGGGAAGGAGGATGTCAGTACCGCCTCAGGGAGGTTGCCTGTCAGAGAAACGGTCCCATGGTTCCCAAACTGAAAGGAAGGCAGGGATAGTATTATTCAAAGAGGCAGTAAGGTATTCTAAAGAGCGTATATCACATATTCGGGAGAGTAGGTCCGATTCAGAGGGAGGAAGAGTCCTCTTCCAGCATTTAGCAACAAGTGTCTTAGCTGCCAAGAACATATGCATAGCCAGTTTAAACAGTTTCTTGGGCAGCGCAGAGTGTGAAAGGTGCAAGAGGTAGACCTGAGGGTCAGGAGGGACCAAGACTCCAAGAACATCTGATACCAAACGACTCACTAACTCCCAGTACCCCGTGATAAGAGGGCAGGACCAGAAAACATGAAACAGAGAGCCCAAACCCACCCCACAACGCCAGCACTGGGGGGGGGGATATCGGGATTCAGCCTATTCAATAACTCTGGAGTATGGTACCAACCCATAAGTAATTTGTATTGAGTCTCCTTATAAGCCGTACATATAGATGCCCTAGAGGCCCGCTCCCATATTATCTTCCATTGAGGGAGAGTGATAGTAGTATTAAGTGCCTCCTCCCAGCGAGACATATAGCGATGAGATACCAGGGCTCCCTCCTGAGGTTGGATTAGCAAGGAATAAATATCGGAGAGAAGCCCCCTCGCCTGAGGTCCACCACGACACAGCCGTTCAAACCCCGTAGGGGAAGACACCACTAGCGCACCCAGCATGGAGGACATAAAATGTCGTAGCTGTGAATAATGAAAACGCTCAGACGAGGGGAGATCCCAACGAGACTGTAACTGAGAGAAGGGCAAGAGGGTACGCACCAAAGGATCAACTACATCCGCCCAGCAAAAAAGGCCTCTAGACCCCCATTCCCTTACCATAAGAGAGGTCCGGCCAGGGGGAAAGCTAGGATGATAAAGGAAAGATTGAAGAGGGGAAGAGGGAGACAGTAATTTAAATTTGACTGAACAGTAATTCCACACATATTTAGAAAATGCCATAGGACCCAGGAGAGGGGAGAGAGTAGGAGCAGAGGCAGGAAGAGTCCAGAGGAGAGCGTTAGGGTGGATAGGCGCCAACCACAGCTTCTCTATTTCCATCCAGCGGCTGTAGGCATGATAGGTGGACCACGCCGCGAGATGGCGCAAATGGGCAGCCCAGTAATACTTCACTACATCCGGGACCGCCAGACCCCCAAACGCCCGCCCAGCCAACATCACGGACATCGGTAGCCGATGCCTTTTACCGTCCCAAATGAACCGAAAAATAGCTACCTGTAGGGAGCGCAAGGCCGACAGCGGGACCCGAACTGGCAGGGTTTCAAAAAAGTAAAGGAGTTTCGGAAGGACAGTCATTTTCACCGCAGCAATGCGGCCAAAAAAAGAAATATATTGCGAGCGCCATTTTTCCATAAGGGCACGGAGATCCCTGAATAGGGGGAGATAGTTGGTAGAGTATAGTGAGGAATAGTGAGAGGAGATCCAGACCCCAAGGTATTTAATAGCAGAGGGAGACCACCGAAAAGAAAAGTTAGAGCGTAAAAGAGTAGAAAGATGAGGGGGAAGGTTAAGAGGAAGAGCCTCCGACTTAGAAAGATTTACCTTGTAGCCAGAAACCACCCCATAGTCATGCAGGACCCTATAGAGAGAAGGAAGAGACAGTAGAGGTCGAGAAAGCGTAAGAAGGACATCATCAGCAAATAAACAAACCTTGAACTCCCTATCATGTAAGGAAATACCAGTTATGTCCGGATCGCCCCTGATCATGGCAGCCAAAGGCTCAATACAGAGTGCAAAGATCAGCGGGGATAACGGGCAACCCTGACGAGTCCCATTAAACAAAGAAAAAGTAGGAGATGGCGAGTGAGGAAGTTTAAGTGAAGCTGTAGGGGAGGAGTAGAGACCCCGCAGTGCAGTCAAAAACTTCCCCGAAATCCCAAATTTCTGTAAGGTAGCAAAAAGGAACGGCCACCCAAGCCTATCAAAAGCTTTCTCAGCATCAAGACTAAGAATCAATGCCTGTTCAGATCTCCGATTGATCAAATCAATCAGGTCCACTACCCTCCTAGTGTTGTCTCCTCCCTGGCGACAAGGGATAAACCCAACCTGGTCCTTATGAACAAGGGCCGGGAGGAAGGAGCATAGTCTAACTGCCAAAACCTTGGAAAAAAGCTTAAGGTCAGAGTTAAGGAGGGCAATGGGCCGGTAACTCGAACAATCGTGAGGATCCTTACCAGGCTTGGGTATGAGGGTGATAAGGGAGTGCAAGAAAGACTGCGGGATCGTTTCTCCGTCTAGAAAGGAATTGAAAAGGGGGACAAGTTTAGGCACTAACAAAGATGAAAATGTTTTATAGTACAGGTAAGGGAAGCCATCCGGCCCAGGGGAGCGACCAGAGGGGAGAGATTTAAGGACCTCAGAGATCTCCTCTCCAGTAATAGGAGCATTAAGAGCGTCCCGGTCTGTCCCTGAAAGAGAGGGCAAACCACATTGAGAAAGATAGGCATCTAAGGCCGCCGTTCTCTCCCCCTGGTCGGATGGCAACTGGGAAGGAAGTGAGTAAAGATTAGTGTAATAGTCAACAAATAGACGAGAGATATCAGCAGGGTGGTAATGAAGCACCCCAGCAGGGTCCTTCAAAGCTGAGGGGGATTGAGCAGCAGCCCGGTCACGCAACCGTCTCGCCAGCATAGTGTGGGCCTTGTTGCCCCTCTCATAGAAACGCTGCCTAGCATAAAGCAATTGCCTCTCAACTTTATGGAGAGCCAAGTCGCTTAAGCGTGCCCGAGCCGCCACCAAGCTCCTCAGGGTCGAAACAGAAGGAGAACACAACAAGAGAGCCTCCAGTCGAGCAATTTCCATACGAAGTTCCCGAGATCGATTCAGAGCGCTCCGCTTGAGACCGGCGCCCAGAGCAATGCAATGGCCCCGGATCACCGATTTGTGAGCTTCCCAAAGGATAGCCTGAGAGGATACAGAGCCATCATTGGTGATAAAGTAGTCGGAAATACACTGCTGAATCGATTCACGGGAAGGTAAGGATTTAAGAAGAGAGTCGTTCATCCTCCAATGACAGGATCTCAGAGAGGAAGGGGTAGAAGAAAAAGAGAGAAGAACTGGACAGTGGTCAGACCAGGAGATAGGGTCTAGAGAAGTATCAGAGAGCATGCGCACCATAGGGAGATTCCCAAAAAAATAATCGATACGAATATGCAACTTGTGGGGATGTGAGTAAAAACTAAAAGAGCGCTCCGTCGGATGGCCAATCCGCCACAAATCGTAGAGCGAGGAGTTACGTATGAGACGTCGAAAAAACGAAGCCAGGCGCAGCTGTGCAGGCGCAGGGGGAGCACTAGTAACAGAATGGCGGTCCAAGGATGGGGAAAAAATGAGGTTGAAGTCACCGCCCACTAACCATGCAGAAGGGGGATACCTCTGGAGTTTAGCAAAAACCCTACGCAGGAAAGGGATTTGCGAAGTGTTAGGCGCATAGACATTACAGAGCAAAAGGGGGACCCCTCCCAGTGTACCCTCCAAGATTACGTATCGTCCCATAGGGTCAGAGAGAGAGGAAGAAACTTGAAGCGAGCAGGACCGAGAGACCAGAATAGCCACCCCCGCTGTTTTCCTACTTGTGGTAGCTGAGTAAGACTGGGGAAATAGGTGTTGAAGAAATTGGAAAGACCCAGAATGGTCGAAGTGCGTCTCCTGAAGGAAAACTATATCAGCATGTAAACCAACCAACTCCCTTTGAAGTAGGCGTCGCTTAGTGGGGGAATTAAGCCCCTTAACATTCAGGGAGACACACCTGACCATGGCGGGTGAGTGAAGAAAAAGAAACAGCCATAAAGAAGCATACTCACAAGGACAACCTGGCAGGATACACCGGGCAGCATCAAAACCTCATTGGGGACCGGAAAAGAGCAGGGACCAGCAACTGTATGGACAGGAGAAGGGAATCTAAGGCGGGAGAAAAAAAGGGGAAAGGGACAAACAAGACAACAGAAGACCAACAGAAAACAACACCAAATCAAGAGAAAACACAAAGACAAACAAAACGACGAAAGACCAAACAGATACCAGAGAACCAAACAAACAAATAAAGTACAACAGATAATAGTAAAATAAACCATTGACCAGGAAGCCAATGCGGAGGCCAGGACCATCAAAGTGGACCATGAACCAAAGCATGAGCGATTCATAACTATGGCCTCAGGAGGGGAGATGGAAGGAGTCAACTGGAGAACCACCACCAAAAAGGCAGGAGCCCAACTCTGAGGCCATTGCAGAAAAAACACATATGAATAAGAACCACAGGTGACCAAAAAATGCAACTGTACTATAAAGATG
Source organism: Hyla sarda (assembly GCF_029499605.1). Lineage (NCBI taxonomy): Eukaryota > Metazoa > Chordata > Amphibia > Anura > Hylidae > Hyla > Hyla sarda. The sequence goes on from NC_079190.1 coordinate 245,307,349, forward strand.
GGGATAAAATAATCCTAGAACAAATGCAGCCGCTCGGAGGGGATAATCTCCGTCAATCAGGGGACTGACAGAGTCCAGCAGGAACCCCCAAGCAAGAAGTATTGAGGAAAAAATACAACGTCCCAGTCAGAAACTCAGGGGGGAGCCCGAGCCAGGGCCCTCAGGGCGGGTGGTGAAGACTTCCGCTGGGAACCAGACCGGCGAGCTCGGACTGGTTGCCACACAGGAGGCAAAGGTGGAGGGGGAGACATCAGGTCCCAATCTTCCAACTGAGGCACAGGCAATTCCAAGGTGGAGCAGAAGGCTTGAAGGTCAGAAAAGGAGCGTAAAACAGCGGAGCGTCCATCTCTGCGGGCATGGAGCCCAAATGGAAAATTCCACCTATACGGCACCTGATGAGAGCGTAGGACCTCCAGGAGGGGTTGGAGCAGTCGTCGCTTCCTGAGGGTTAACCAGGACAAGTCCTGAAAAAGTTGAAGAGGAGCCCCATTGAAGTCAAAATGTCTCAGGGACCTAGCCTTAGCCATTATAGCTTCTTTAACCTGGAAATCATGTACACAGCAAATAACATCTCGTGGAGCGCCCGAGGCAGATTTAGGACGAAGCGCCCTGTGAGCTCTGTCCAGTTTGATCCTATGGGAGGGGGGTTCGCCAAGTATCAGGTTAAAAATGGTTTCCAGGGTGGCAAAAAGGTCCTCCTCACGTGCAGCTTCCGGCAGCCCTCGCACCCTAATGTTGTTACGCCTCCCTCTATTGTCCAGATCCTCAACATGGGCATGGAGATCCCCAAGGAAGTCCTTCTGAGAAGCAATGGTAGAGTGGAGCTGGGTAATATACTCTCTGGTGTGATCATGAGCATCTTCCAATCCATCCACTCGGTCAGAGACATGCTGGAGGTCTTGTCGCATAGAGGAGATCTCCGCTCGGCAGGCTTCCTTAACCTCAGCAATAAGAGAGCGGAAGTCCTCCTTAGTAGGAATTTGGGAAAGGAGCTGGCTCAAATCAGGGGGAGCAGAGGAATGCACAGACAGGCCCGAGCAGGGTAAATCAGAGTCAGATGCCAAGTCCCAGGACTGGAGGGCTGGGGTCGGCCCCGGTGGTGCTACCGGCCCAGGTTGAGAGCAGGGGGTCCCCTTAGGAGACAGATGGAGTGCCCCAGAAGCTGGCATGGAGGTCTGCATGGCAGCTTGCTTGGTCCTCTGTGGCTTAGGGGAACGTGAGGGGGTATAGCAGGCTGCTAGAGGGTCCAGAGGGGTAATAGGAGAATGGGCTGGGGGAACAGAGGCAGGTCCCACTTGTGTAGGGGAGTGGGAGGCCGAGCAGTAGTGAGTAGCTGAACTCGGCAGAGAACTTGCAGGAGAAGGCCGGCCCCCCACCAAGGAAGCCCAAGATGGAGCCCCAGCAGGTCCACCCAGCGACAAGGGAGAGGAGCCCACCAGGGACAGCTGTAGAGCGGGGATAGGGGGGAAATCCGCCGTTAACACAGGTCCCCCAGCAGCACTCACCGCCACAGGCAACAGTTCCAGCGTAGGAGAAGAGCCCACAACAGGGGCCGCAGCAGCAGGCAGGAGATCCGGAGCAGGGTCAGTAGCGCTGCTCCCCGACGGCTGAAGCGGGGTCACAGGCTCAGTCACGGCAGCTGCAGTCACCGGCAGTAGAAGCGCAGGCGTCCCTGGTGTCTTCGGCTGATGGTAAGCAGAGAGATCCCTCGTGGGTAGCACTGAGTGAGCGCCGGAACGGGAGCGCAGGCCCAGCGCAGGTCCCGTAATGGCGGTGAGGGAAGAAGAAGCTGAGGCCGGGGACGGCTGAAAGTAGCGTGGTATGCCTCCGGAGGTAGATAAAGTCAGTCGGGCGGGTGCAGAGGGGTTTCGGGCACGTCGGGAATTCTTCCCCATCTGAAAGCAGGGTCACCTTAGGGGATTTAAAGCTCCTTTATGGCCAACAGAGCGGGAGCCCTCTCAATGTGCGGCCATCACCGTCGGCGCCAAGCCACGCCCCCCGTGACCCCATTTTGGAAACTACACCCCTTACAGGATTTAATAAGGGGTGCAGTGAGCACTTTACACTCCACTGGCGTTGGACAGATCTTTGGAACAGTGGGCTGTGCAAATGAAAAATTTAATTTTTCATTTTTACGGACCACTGTTCAAAAAATCTGTCAAGACACCTGTAGGGTGTAAATGCTCACTGTACCTCTTGTTACATTCTATGAGGGGTGCAGTTTCCAAAATGGGGTCACATGTGGGGGGTCCACTATTCTGGCACCATGGGGGCTTTGTAAATGCACATGGCCTTCAATTCCAGCCTAATTCTCTCTCCAAAAGCCCAATGGCGCTCCTTCTCTTCTGAGCCCTGTAGTGTGCCAGCAGAGCACTTTACATCCAGATATGGGATATTTCCTTACTCAGAAGAAAAGGGGCTACAAATTTTGGGAGGCTTTTTTCCTATTACCCTTTATGAAAATGAAAAATTTGGGGTAACACCATCATTTCAAGAAAAAAAAACTAATTTTTAATTTTCAAGTCCAAATTTAACAAAAATTCATCAAACACCTGTGGGGTGTTAAGGCTCACTATACCCCTTGTTACGTTCATTGAGGGGTGTAGTTTCCAAAATGGGGTCACATGTGGGTGTTTTTTTTTTTTTGCGTACATGTCAGAACTGCTGTAACTATCAGCCACCTCTGTGCAAATCACCAGTTTAGACCTCAAATGTACATGGCGCTCTCTCACTCCTGAGCCCTGTTGTGCATCAATAGAGCATTTTACGTCCACATATGGGGTATTTCTGTACTCGGAAGAAATTTCTCTCCTTTTATTTCTTATGAAAATGAAAAGTATGGGGCAATCACCCCAGTTTAATTTTTTTATTTTTTACACTAACAGGCTGGTGTAGACCCCAACTTTTCCTTTTCATAAGGGGTAAAAGGAGAAAAATCCCCCCAAAATTTGTAATGCAATTTCTCCTGAGTACGGAAATACCCCATATGTGGCACTAAATTGTGGCCTTGAAATATGACAGGGCTCTGAAGTGAGAGAGCGCCATGCGCATTTGAGGCCTAAATAAGGAATTTGCTATAGGGGCGGACCAGGATACAAGGATGGGGTTTGTCACCACCAAACCAAACGGCAGTGTTTCCTCAACAGGGTGCCTCAAGCTGTTGCAAAACTCCCAGCATGCCTGGACAGCCAATGGCTGTCCGGCAATACTGGGAGTTGCTGTTTTGCAACAGCTGGAGGCTCCGTTTAGGAAATACCGCCATATGAGACGTTTTTCCATTTTTATTGGGGGGGGGGGGGAATGATGTATAAGGGTGTGCATGTAGTTTTTAACTTTTTATTTTGTGTTAGTGTAGTGTTTTTAGGGTACATTCACACAGACGGGGGTTCACAGGGAGTTTTCCGCTGGGAGTTTGAACTGCGGCGGAAAATTTGCCACAGCTCAAACTTGCAGAAGGAAACCAACTGTAAACCCCCGCCCATGTGAATGTACCCTGTACATTCTCATGGGAGGGGGGAGCCTGACCTTCAGCTGTTGCAAAACTACAACTCCCAGAATGCACTGACAGACCGTACATGCTGGGAGTTGTAGTTTTGCAACAGCTGTAGGCACACTGGTGGGGAACCACTTAGTTAGGAAATAGACTCTAGCTCAATGATTCCAACCCATGTGCCTCCAGCTGTTGCAAGACTACAACTCCCAGCATGTAGGGTCTATCAGTGCATTCTGGGAGTTGTAGTTTTGCAACAGCTGGAGGCACACAGGTTGGAATCACTACTGTAGTTGCAAAACTACATCTACCAGTATGGACTGACAGCCGAAAGGCATGCTAGGAGTTGTAGTTATGCAGCAACTGGAAAAGAACAGTTTGGAGACCGCTAAGTAGTGGTCTCCAAACTGTAGCCCTCCAGATGTTGCAAAACTACATCTGAAGGGCCAGATATTGCAGAACTACACCGCCCAGCATCCCTGACTGTCTGAAAATGCTGAGAATTGTAGTTTTGCAACATCTGGAGGGCTACAGTTTGGAGACCACTGTATAGTGATCTCCAAACTGTGCCACTTCAGATGTTGCAAAACTACAACTCCCAGCATGCCCAGACAGTCAGTGCATGCTGACAGTTGTAGTTTTGCAACTGCACAGTGGTCTCCAAACTGTAGCCCTCCAGACGTTGCCAAACTACAACTCCCAGCATGCTGGGAGTTGTAGTTTTGCAACTTTTAGAAGTCCACAGTGAAGATCACTTACCAGCGATCTTCACTGCAGCCTCCTCCACCGCTGCACTTTCCGGTCTTCCTCCTCCTGCCACCGCCCGATGTTCCTGCTGCCGCCGCTCAGATGCTGCCCGGTGAGCAGGCCATGCTGACAGCTCCGATCATTTTTATTTTCCGGGCAATCGGGTCACCAGTGACCCGATTGGCCCGGAATCGCCACAACTTGCCGGTCTGAATTGAATCTCAGGACCCCCTGGGCACTGCCATGGGATGCCTGCTGATAGATATCAGCAGTTATCCCGGTGAGCGGTGGTGAGCGGAAATACGGAGGGTGTACAGATACGCCCTCCACCCTTAAGTACCAGGACGTGAGGGCGTACCTGTGCGCCCTCCATCCCCAACAGGTTAAGACAACCTCTGCAGGTAACATGTATAGATACTGCATGATTCTACTGTTACCATTTGCTGTGTAATTATAGTATTTATTAAATACACCAAGGGAAGGACTAAGCAGCACATCAAGTCCGAGTATAGGTAGTGTGCATGCAGTCATGGAAGCTCAGGTCAGGAGCTAAAAAGTACATCCAAAAATAGAAGGATGCTGCAGCACTAAAGTAGAGAAAAATGAATGCAGATGAATGCAGGAGTGTTAGTGTAGCATGTGGTATGATCCATAGCATAGGGAACCTGTGCTCTATATTGTGCTATATATGGTGAATGTATTATTTATTGTATAAGTAATTGATGTTTGATTGATAATAAAGGTATTTTCAATAAAAAAATAAATAAAAAAAAACAGGTTAGGCTTCTTTTACACTGCCGTTGTGACACGGAAGTGTGATGTCCGTCAGGGAGCCCGGGAGAATAGTGGGTGGAAAACTGCATCATGCAAAGTTTTTTTTTCCCTCTACTCCCGTCAGAAAACAACAGCACCTGACAGACCCCATAATAGTAAATGGGATCTATCGGGACCTGTTGTTTCCCGTTGTGTCCATTCAAAAAGAACGTCCGTTAAGGCACATCGGCAGTGTCAAAGGTGCTTTAGTTATCAAAAGCTTAAGTTTAATGCTATTTAGAGCGTACCCATCAGATCAAACAAAATTTTTTTTTATATATATCACTCAGTACCTAATCCTGACCATGTACATCTAATTTTTATGTGTCTAGCACCTTTATTTATTTTTTTATTACACTTTCAATTTAGCTCACTAGTCTGAATTCCTCTCAAAAGGAGGGGGCGTGGCCTCACTGTGCAGGTCTCCGCCCCCTCCCTCAGTATGCTGTCTGCTCACATCTCCCCTAGCATTAGCAAAACTACAACTCCCAGCTTGTCCTCACTGACAGTAGCAAAACACAAGCTGACAGTGGGAGGATTTTTCCTCCAGCTGTGAGCCCTGCACTCACAGCTGTCAATCAAGGAAGTGTGTCCATGACATAGGTGATGACGCATGGACACAGCAGGACTAGTACGTGTCCAAGCAGGCAGGGGAGGCAGTTGTTTGACTTGCTTTATCAGTATGAAATACTGAAAATTTTCTAATGAAAGCAATTGCAAAACCTATTGGTTTTGCATGCTTTACAACATATCAAAAGTTTTTGTATCTGACAGTGCCCATTTAAGGCAAATCCAGAAAAAATACTTCTGCTGTTATAAACAGTAACGGAAACACAAACCTTTTTTTCATAATCGGAATGGGTTAACTTTCTTTTGCATTGTGAGCATTTTACATTTGTATTTATTTTTTTTTTGTCATTTTAACTAACATTTGCAAACGAATTAACCCCTTAACGACGCAGGACGTATATTTACGTCCTGCGCCGGCTCCCGCGATATGAAGCGGGATCGCGCCGCGATCCCGCATCATATCGCGTGGGTCCCGGCGCTAATCAACGGCCGGGACCCGCGGCTAATACCACACATCGCCGATCGCGGCGATGTGCGGTATTAACCCTTTAGAAGCGGCGGTCAAAGCTGACCGCCGCTTCTAAAGTGAAAGTGAAAGTGACCCGGCTGCTCAGTCGGGCTGTTCGGGACCGCCGCGGTGAAATCGCGGCGTCCCGAACAGCTGATCGGACACCGGGAGGGCTCTTACCTGCCTCCCCGGTGTCCGATCGACGAATGACTGCTCCGTGCCTGAGATCCAGGCAGGAGCAGTCAAGCGCCGATAATGCTGATCACAGGCGTGTTAATGCACGCCAGTGATCAGCATTAGAGATCAGTGTGTGCAGTGTTATAGGTCCCTATGGGACCTATAACACTGCAAAAAAAATGTAAAAAAAAAGTGTTAATAAAGGTCATTTAACCCCTTCCCTAATAAAAGTTTGAATCACCCCCCTTTTCCCATAAAAAAAAATAAAACAGTGTAAACAAAATAAAAAATAAACATATGTGGTATCGCCGCGTGCGTAAATGTCCGAACTATAAAAATATATCATTAATTAAGCCGTACGGTCAATGGCGTACGCGCAAAAAAATTCCAAAGTCCAAAAAAGCGTATTTTGGTCACTTTTTATATCATTAAAAAATGAATAAAAAGTGATCAAAAAGTCCGATCAAAACAAAAATCATACCGATAAAAACTTCAGATCACGGCGCAAAAAATGAGTCCTCATACCACCCCATACATGGAAAAATAAAAAAGTTATAGGGGTCAGAAGATGACATTTTTAAACGTATAAATTTTCCTGCATGTAGTTATGATTTTTTCCAGAAGTACGACAAAATCAAACCTATATAAGTAGGGTATCATTTTAACCGTATGGACCTACAGAATAATGATAAGGTGTAATTTTTACCGAAATATGCACTGCGTAGAAACGAAAGCCCCCAAAAGTTACAAAATGGCGTTTTTTTTTCGATTTTGTCGCACAATGATTTTTTTTTCCGTTTCGCCGTGCATTTTTGGGTAAAATGACTAATGTCACTGCAAAGTAGAATTGGCGACACAAAAAATAAGCCATAATATGGATTTTTAGGTGGAAAATTGAAAGGGTTATGATTTTTAAAAGGTAAGGAGGAAAAAACGAAAGTGCAAAAACGGAAAAACCCTGAGTCCTTAAGGGGTTAAGCAGAAACACAGTCGAGCTTCCTTTAGTGAGCGGATGAGAAGATTATAGTTTAGCATTTTTCTTTTAAGAGCAGAAGAAGATTAAACAGACAAACCACTGGAATAAACACATTGAATCAGTTTGGTTTTAGAATAAATAGATAGAAACAGTGATAGTGGTAAAACAGAAATTGCATTAGGAAAAAGTCATTGCAAATCCCATTACCATGATCAGCGTGTTCTCAGATGACCCATATTCCACGGTTGCTTTCTATTAATCTCATCATAAATCAGGTCATATGACATTTTAACACCGCACTGTCAGTTAAAGGTAACTTCTCTCAAATGAGTGGGGTAGATATGTATACTAAAATAGTGACATTTTATTCATCTCCACCCCCTGGCTATTTTGATGGATCACTTTTCCGGGGTTAAGACTCAAGCACATTCACCTGTACAGCGATGCACCAATGCACATATCTCTCCATTCCGGTCTGTTGAAGTTAGAGAAGAGCTAAGCAAGCAACGTCCTGCTTTTGCATTAGGAGTCAGTAAATCACAGGATTCTGTAGTAAATACCCAGTTTCAAAATATGCTTCACAGAAGGGGTATAACAACTTAAAACTTAACATTTATTGTGCTAATTAAAAGACAGGACCCCACTGACAACAATACAACAGAAAAAGTAGTCACACCGGACCCAGAGGCCATAGATTGTGGACAGCAATCTGAGTCAGTCACAAGGCCAAGGTGATGGTCAGGGAGTGATAGGGGATAAGCAATATGAGACCAGGGTGGGTAGGGCTGTGGCCCTAGTATACCCTATCAGGGAGATGTCGTGCCACTACCCCTGCTCGCTCAGGGAACTGTCGGGGCACTCGTCCTAGAAAGGACGACCCCTGCCCCGGTCTACCCCTTTGTCAATCCCTGTATTAAGAAATAGTCAGCCCGCCCGCCCAACGCGTTTCCCCCAAATCACTGGGTTCGTCAGGGGCTACAGAGCATAAACAGCCAGTGTCACAAATATCCGCTACAACTTAGTGACACAGAGTGTAAAATGAAAGCCGAGGCCAAAGAGGTGCAGCAATTACAATAAAGTGCACCATATAAAGTAAACAAAATAAAACACACCGCAACCACAACCCATCCGTTTAGGCACCCCTCAAAGACAAGTAATAGTGCAGGGAGTAGCGATGTGCTAATGACCCAGAGCAGAGCCCTGCTCCTGGGTATTGACTCACGTGACCCACAGTGGTGGTCTGCGAGATGCTGGCATCTGTAGTGGCAGAATGCACAGCTATGGCGTCTGTTTTCCGCTGGTTTGATCAGCGAAAGAGGAGCCCTCTTATAGCACTTATCTAATCAGACGCTGCTACGCTCGGATCGCGCGCCACTGCCGGATGCCGACGTCACGCTGGTGAGTCTGCATCACTTCCGGGGGCGCGTCACCATTACAGAGCGGAGCGTCTGCCGTTGCCTGGCGACACCATAGTGCTAGGTGCAGGCGTCGTCCGCAACTATGTAAACAATAACAGAAGGAGTATTTTGGGGGCTGGATCTGGGACATCAGTGGTAAGTAAAACATAGAGGTAGTACAATCCTACTAATTGGGGACATGTTAGTCAGTGTCGGGTAACTGGAAAAATATTAATTAACCTTCAGACAGGTAGATTCCGAGTACCAAGTGAGTAAATCATTATAGTGGAAATAAACCATGGTAATAACAAGGGTGTGAATGGCGGAGGAGCCATGGAGATAGGCCAAGTGATGGAGTGACAGGGCATGAGGGTATAGGCTCATAATTGACCATATACATATCTCGGCTATAAGAAACATGCGTAACTTAATTTCTCATTTAAGCCTTTCGGGGACTGAGTCTGGAGACGAAAAATCCACTGGGCCTCTTTTTGCAAGATCAATTTGTCCCAGTCCCCTCCCCTAAGGGGGGGTCTTACCAGCTCAATCCCCACAAAGGTCACCACTTTTGGGTCCCCCCCGTGGCTGTCACAAACATGTCTTGCCAAGGGTTTATCTGCTTGATTAGCAATGTCCCTCAAATGCTCCCCTATCCTCCTTCTCAGTTCACGCTTGGTTTTGCCGATATACTCAAGACCACATATACAATTGGCCTTGTATACCACCCCCTTGCTCCGACAGTTTATGAAATCACGGATATTGAATGTGCCCCCTGTGATGGAACTCCTGAAGGTCTTGGTCACTGCAATGTGGTTACATGCAATACACCCACTGCATCTAAAGCAGCCCTTGATACTGCGGTCTAGCCAAGTATGTCCTTGATTGGGTCTGGAGAAATGGCTGCGAACAAGTCTGTCCCGCAGATTCCGACCCCGCCGGAAAGAGATCTGTGGGCGAGTGTCCAAGACCTCCTGGAGATCTTTATCCATCAGTAGGACATGCCAATACTTTTCAATAATGGCTCTGACCTGCGGGGTGCCACTGTCAAAAGTAGCCACTATCCGTGTGATGTCTTTACCTGATGTTTTTTGTCGGGGTGCAAGGAGTGAATTGCGTTCTTTGTTCATAGCCTCCTGATATGCTTTCCTTAACACCCAATCGGGGTACCCCCGTTCTCTGAACCTCTTCCGTAAGTCAGCAGCCTGCTTTTTGAACTCCGAATCTGTAGAGCAGTTGCGCTTGATGCGCAGGTACTGTCCTTTCGGAATCCCTCGGCAGACAGATCTGGGGTGATGACTATCCCAGTTTAGTAGTGAATTTGTGGATGTGGGCTTGCGGTATATCGTGGTGTCCAATCCACCAGAGTCATTTCTCGAGATCAGAACATCGAGAAATGGGATCTGGTCCTTGTGAATCTCAAAAGTAAAACGTAATCCCAGATCATTGTGATTAAGAGCATCCACAAACTCTCTAAACTGGATTGATGATCCATTCCAAAGAATGAATATATCATCAATATAGCGCGCCCACAGACCGACCAGCTCCGTATAGCGTAGAAGACTCTCACCAAAAACAACTGATTCCTCCCACCACCCAAGGTAGAGATTTGCATAGGTGGGGGCGCAGGGGCTCCCCATCGCGGTCCCCCGCGTTTGATGGTAAATACGCCTATCAAAGAGGAAATAATTTCTGGTGAGAGTAAAGCGCAAAAGTTCGGAAACTAGTCGGCTGTGGGCGTGAAATTGAACACCCCTTGTTTGAAGAAAGAAGTCCACCGCTGCCATCCCAAGATCATGTGGGATGGAGGTGTACAGAGATTCGACGTCTATGCTCGCCAGTAGGCAGTCACCCTCAAGGGATAAACCATCCAATTTTTGCAATAGGTCTGTAGTATCTCTGGTGTAGGAAGGTAATGCCATTACAAAGGGTTTTAGTATGTTATCAATATAGATACCCACATTCTGAGTGATGTTTCCTACACCAGAGACAATTGGACGACCCTTGAGGGGAGATGTGCCCTTGTGGACCTTGGGTAAAGCATAGAACGTCGAAATTCGAGGAAAACGGGGTACCAAAAAGTCTATCTCTTCATCACTTAGTAAGTTGAGGCCTTTGGCCCCTTCCACTATTTGTTTGAGTTCAGAGAGATAGACCTCTGTGGGATTTCCCTCCAGAGTCTCATAACTGGTGGTGTCCGCTAGTAAAGTGAGACACATTTCGCGGTACTGTGACCAGTCCATGACCACAATGTTACCCCCCTTGTCGGAGGGTTTTATGGTCAGGGACTGGTCATGTTCCAATGACTGGAGGGCCATCATCTCCCCATGTCTAAAATTGGTATGTCTGTCAGAATGAATCTGTTCAAGTTCACCAGTCACAAGTCCCAAAAAAACGTCAATGCATGAGATATCCCCGGCCGGGGGCATCTTTGTGCTCTTATTCCTGAGAGTCGTGAAAGGACCCTGACCACTGGTAGCCTCATTCTCTGATAGCAAGCCCACCAGCATGTCAGCGCCCTGTAATACATCCCTGGGCACTCCCAGTTCAAGAGCCCTCCTCCTCTCAACGTTCAGATAATGCTTATGCCATTGTAGTTTACGTGTAAATAAGTTCAGGTCCTTAACCCAGTTAAATTTGTTGAAGGTGTTTGTAGGGACAAAGCCAAGACCCTTACTGAGGATGCACATTTCGTCAGATGTCAAGGAGTGGGAGGATAGATTAATAATCTGTAAGTTAGTCGGGGCTAGGCGTTCCGATTGCGTAGGGGGTACGCCGTGTATTGGTTCTGGCGCTCTAAAAAAGAGCTGTCACTTGTTGCAGGTAAACCTCCTCGATTGCCTCTATTATTCCCCCTACCTCCACGTTTATTCCTGCCCCTACCTCTACCTTTACCACGTCCCCTCCCCTGAGACTCTTTATCTGAGTCAGAGACGTCCGTCTCTGTGGAGGAGTACTCTACCTCAGACGCTACAGTGCCACCTCTCGGAAGGACCCCGTATATCTTATTATCTTTGAAGTCCTGGAGGTCCCGGACAAACTGTTTATGTTTCCTTTCCTTGAGGTGGTACTGAAAGCGTTCAACTGTGTTCTTTAGCTGAGCTTCCTTAGTTTGAAACTCAGCCTCAGTAGAGAACCTCTGGGTAATTTCAATCTGAGATTTCAGTTTTTCTTCAGTGGTAGAGTAGTTAGCTTTTTCTTCCTCTAGAAGTAAACGCATCAGTCTAAGAGAGCTCTGAGTAGCCTCTTTCTCCCATTTGTTCATTAAACCAGTACTCCTGATCCTGGTGGCTGGGACTAGACTGATGCGTAAGCCCCTAGGTACAATTTGATTTTTAAGATAGTTTTCCAGGCTCTGGATCTCCCACCATGACGTAATGTGTTCCTTATATAACTGGGTTAGCTCTCTGAAGGCGGATTTAAATGAGGGGGTATATTGTTTCTGGATGTATACTTTGTCGGAAAAGACCTCTGACACTTCTGTCACCCAACTCTCAGTATTCAAACCTGTCGCCAAGAAACCAGCCATACT